>NC_064931.1:751933949-752236330 GCF_023897955.1 Schistocerca gregaria
CGCAGGTTTTCGCCGTCCCTTGTGACCAGCACATCTAGAAACGGCAGTTTCTTGTCCTTTTCTACTTCCATGGTAAATGTTATGTTGGCATGGAGGCTGTTCAAGTGTCTTAGGAAGTCACCGAGCTGTTCTTCACCATGGCTCCACACAACGAAAGTATCATCGACGTACCTGTACCACACCTTAGGTTTGCAAGTCGCCGAGTCCAGTGCCTGTGCTTCGAATTGTTCCATGAAGAAGTTGGCCACCACTGGACTGAGAGGACTACCCATGGCGACGCCTTCCAGCTGTTCGTAGAAATCGCCATTCCACGTGAAATAGCTCGTGGTGAGACATGCATGGAAGAGCTTTCTGATGTCTTGCGGGAAAATGGAACCGATGTGCTCCAGAGCGTCACTGAGTGGCAC
Source organism: Schistocerca gregaria (assembly GCF_023897955.1). Lineage (NCBI taxonomy): Eukaryota > Metazoa > Arthropoda > Insecta > Orthoptera > Acrididae > Schistocerca > Schistocerca gregaria. The sequence continues at coordinate 751,934,357 of NC_064931.1, forward strand.
TTTCGTAAATAACGAAACAACATCAAAGCTTCTAAACATTCATGGTCGTGTCTGTTTGTTCTATATCGTGTCTCCCTACCACTTTCGCGCAACGACGCTCTGAGCGTGTTTTTTAGGGAATTAACTAGTTTGAACCTGGGACCTGTTGCTGGTAAGGAGACACCAGACCACACATGACATGTAGAATTCAGAAGAGTTCAGTGAGACTAGCGATGATATAACCAAATACTAAATGATCTCAGCGTCAGCTCCACTGCACTCCCTGTAAAAGAATCTTAATACTAACTAAATTTAGTGGAAGGGGTTCAAGGCTTTCCTATTTTTAGTTAGCTGGTAAAATAACGTCGAAAAAGCAGTTAAGTTTACCACTGATAATTTTATTCCTCTCACAAAACATCGTTTGTAAATTGCAATATAGATAAAAGGAAATGTTTCAATACAGGATGGTAAAAACCAACTGCGTTCAACAAAAATGTGAACGAATATTCCCTGAATGGGTTTCCAAGTTCTACAATGGATCGAAGGATGACCTATACCATATCACATCTATAATCTAGGTTAAATTTAAGTTTCACAAAAGAAAAAACTATCAAAATGGTCTACAGTGACCCTCAATTATCTTTAATAACTTATATAACGTGTCGTAAATTACAGTGGCTGATGTGGCTTCTCAAAACTATATAACAGAAACATCATCGCGATTCAGATTTTTACTTCAAGTGGCAAATGTGAACACCATTAGCTTTAATTAACGATCGACACTAGTATTACGCAAAAAAGGGGTGTAACAGATGAGACTTCTGCAGTTCTGAGTGAAGCCTTATGCGCTCAAAAATGCGGCATCGCGTGCGTTCATTGCCTTGTCGGTGTTTAGGCAGCGGCGGCAGCACAGCTCCGCTCACCTCGCCATCTCGGAAGCAACTACTTCCTAACTTCTACTTACTACAATTTACCGAAGATGGTTTCAAAAAATCTATCTGGCTGTGTTTTCATCTGACCAATCAGGGTCTCAATGTTAACTTTAAGCTCCGCCTACAAAAATTCTGTCTATCCAATGAGAAACGTTATACTTTTTGTGGTGGGGCAATGTTTTTTAAAGTTTGTAACGTAACAGAGACGCTAAAAAGTCTCACGCTAAAACCTGCAGCTGGTGTGATCCTTTTAGCGTTATCGTGAGATCTATACTGTTCTTCTGGAGGGCTCTATCTTTTAACATGATCTGCAGGATGGTCCTAATGTAACAGACAAGCGAAAAAGTCTCACGCTAAAACTTGCGGGTGGTTGTGGCCCTTTTTGTGTTATCGTAAGATCTATATTGTTTTTATGGAGGGCTCTAGCTTTTAACAGGGGCTGAGGGGTGGTCCTTGACGTAACAGAGACGCGAAAAAGTCTCACGCTAAAACGTGCGGGTGGTAGTCTTAGAGGAAGGCTGGCGACGTGGGTGTCCAGTCCGTCCCTTATCGTAGGGCCTTCTAGCTTAACACGGTTCTGCTCTCGGCTTCTGTTCTCGTTTCTCCCCTCGGAACTGCGTCGGTCTCACGGTGGGAAGGTACGACATGCATTTAGGCATTCTTGTGTTAGTCTGTGGTATTCCATTTGCTCACTCGTTACTCGTATTACTTTGGTTGATTTAATGTCACGATTTATTCGGAGCTATGTGACATACTACTGGATTTGCTTATCATGTCAGGGTTTTCATGGAAGGTGTTGGATTTGCGTGACACCTTACAAGCTGACCAGGATGTCGTTTGGTGCAAGTTTCAGTTTCTTCAGATTCTCAATGAAATGTCCTGAGTCCTTAATGTATGTGTCGGTCCTCCCCACGTGTGGCTGGAGCAGAGAGGCCAAGTGTTTTGCCAGTTTATATGTCGGTGATCCAGGAGCGCTAACGATCGGTCTCAGTGGAACGTTGTTCTTATGGATCTTGGGTAATCCATACAGCCGAGGTGGTAGGGCTTCTGTGTTGCGCAGGTTTCTCTGCATGTCCGCCGGCAGAGAAGAAAGAGGAAAGTCTTAAGGTAAACGGATCCTGGCTTCCCGTACTGTAGCGAACGATCGTCGCAGGTAGCAAGAGGAGAACCGCGCCGGAAATTACCGCGGAGAAGCCCTCGGACGTTATCGCGCCAGGTACATATAGTCTGCGCCCGCGAGTTGGCTCCAGTTCACCACCGGCAATGGAGGGTGAAGCTTTGACAATGCCAGCCACTCGTGCTGGCGAAACGTCATAAAAATCATTAGATGAACGTCGGCCGAAGAACCTGAGACAGAAGCCAATAGGCAGTTTGTCAACAAGTGGCCACGAAAGCCTTAACAATTTTGATAGCGTATTTGTTTCAGCACCCGCTCGCCGACCTTCTACGTCCTGCAATACCGCAGTGAAGTAGCGGCAAGACCTCTACTGTTGAACATGAGCGAGCCGTGTGAAACAAGCGCACTGTTATCGCACTCTAAGACAAAACAGCGTCGCACCACGAGAGAATTATCTCCATGGGATGGAAATCGGTAAATGTGATATGCATGTACAGACAAACAAATGATTACAAATTCAGAAAAAATGGATGATTTATTCAAGAGAAAGAGCTTCACAATTTGAGCAAGTAAATTACGCGTTGGTCCACCTCTGGCCTTTATGCAAGCAGTTATTTGGCTTGGCATTGGTTGACAATTGTTGGATGTGCTCCTGAGGGATACCATGCCCAATTTTGTCCAGTTGGCACGTTACATCGTCAAAATCCCGAGCTGGTTGGAGGGCCCTGCTCCAAATGTTCTCAGCTGGGGAGAGATCCGGGGACGTTGCTTGCCAAGATGGGGTTTTACAAGCACAAAGCAAAGCAGTAGGAACTCTCGCCGTGTGAGGGCGGGCATTATCTTGCTTAACTGTATGCCCATGATGGCTTGCTATGAAGATCAATAAAACGGGGCGTATAATATCGTCAACATAGCGCTGTGCTGTAAAAGCGTTGCGGATGACAACCAAAGAGATCATACTATGAAATGAAATAGCAACCCTGATCGTTGCGGTCAAGTTGGTATCACCAATGCCCGAGGCGGATACATAAAAACTGCACCCATTGAAATTTGCGCCCAACCAGAAATTGTGAAATCTGCACCAGTATACCTGGAAACTACCTGCTCACTACGTCACATCCTACCTGTACTCAGAAACCTCGCTCACCCCCTCCTTCCACCCGCTGTGAGACGCTGGGAGGCCCTGACCGAGCCGCCTCGAAGCCGCCATGCACATGACCAGCGTTAGCAAAATAGCCTGTATCCGTGATATGAGCAAAAGCGCAACCAATTGTCTACATAACGCCCTGCGATATTCCCCCAGACATAGCGTATGGCACTGGTTCTACTTGTTTTAACTTTTATATTCCAGTTTTCCATCTTTTATGATACACAACTCCATCTACATACCTACTCTGCAATCCACACTTAGGTGCCTGGCAGAGGGGTTCATCGAACCATTTCTCTACCGTTCTAATTTCGAACAGCACGCGAGAAAGACGAACACTTACATTTTTCCGTACGAGCTCTGATTTCTTTTATTGTATTACGATGTAGGTAGTCGTCAAAAAAGTATTTTCGTAATCAGGTGAGAAAGTCTGAGATTCAAAATTCGCGAAAAAATCTAGCTGTAACAAAGAATGCCTTTGTTTTAATGATTGTCACTCAACTCATACCCGTGACACTCTCTCCCGCACTTCGTGATAGTACAAAACGAAGCACTGTTCATGGAACTTTTCGATGTTCTCTGTCAGTCCTATCAGGTAAGGATCTCGTAATGCAGAACACTCTAGCAGAGAACGGACAAGTGCAGTGTAGGCGGTCTCTTTAGCGAATTTGTTGCATCTTCTATGCGAATAAAACACAGTGTTTGGTTCGCCTTCCCCACAATATAATCTACTTGATGGTTCAAATTAAAGTTTTTCGCAAGTTCTATCCCTGGATACTTAGTTGGACTTAAAACCTTTAAATTTATGTGATTTATCGTGTAACTGTGGTTTAACGGATTCCTCATCATGTGGATAACCTTACACTTTTCATTATTTAGGGTCACAATTGCCACTTTAAGCACCGTACAGACACTTCGTATAAATCGTTTTACAATTGATTTTGATATTCTGATGTCTTTACTAGACGGTAAATGACAGCATCATCTGCAAACAATCGTCCGCAGCTCGTGGTCTAGTCGCTAGCGTTGCTGCCTCTGGATCACGGGGTCCTGGGTTCGATTCCCGACCAGGTTGGGGATTTCCTCTGCCCGGGGACTGGGTGTTTGTGTTGTCCTCATCCTTTCATCATCATCATCATCATTCGTGATTGTGGCTAGTTTGGACTGCGTGAAACACTGGAGTATGAAAAAATTGGGACTTTGTACGGGCGCTGATAACCGCGCAGTTGAGCGCCTCACAAACCAAACATTATCAAAACATCATCATCACTGCAAGCAATCTAAGATGGCTGCTCACACTGTCTCCTGAACCATTTATATAGATTCGGAATAGCAGAAGGCCTATAACAGCTCCTTGGGGAACGTCAGACATCACTTCTGTTTTACTCGATGACTCTCCAACAATTACTACGAATCTAGGGGCATAACCGAGACGATAGTCCACAGGCACGCAATTTGATTAGAAGTTGCTTGCGAGGAATGGTACCAACAAGTTTCTGAGAAACTAGAAATATGGAATAAATTTGAGACGCCCTGTTAATAATACTCATTGCATCATGTAAATAAAGATCTAGTTATGTTACACAAGAACAATATTTTCTATATCCGTGTAGCCTTTTTGTCAATAAATCATTTTCTTCGAGGTAGTTCATAATGTTCGAACACAGTATATGGTCCAAAATCCTACTGCAAATCGACATTAGTGATTTGAATCTGCAGTTTAGCATATTATTCATATTTCCTTTTTCGAGTCTTGGTGAGACCAGCTTTCCTGTCTGAAGATACAGATCTTTCGCCGAGCGAGCGATTGTATATGATTGCTAACTATGGAGCTATTACATCAGCATACTGTGAAACAACCTAATTTGTATACAGTATGGGCTGGAAGACGTGCATTTATTATATGATTTGAGTTGTTTCGCTACACAGAGGACATCTACTTCTAAGTTAGTCATGTTGGCAGCAGTTCTTGATTCGAATTCTGGAATATGTACTTTGCCTTCTTCCTGTAAGCCGCAAATCAACGAAGTCAGACAGGCACAGTACTTCTCGCTTTCCAAACAGCATTTGACTGATACCATGTCTACCATTACTATCAAAAGTACGATCGTATGGGGCAAGAAGGAGGAGTTTTTGGTAGCGAGGACGCAGCAAGTAATCTTGCATGGAATGTCATCAACAGATGTAGATCTTGATATGATCTCAAACTGGTGAAGAGATTGACAGTTTGCTTCAGATGTTCAGAATTGTGCACATCACAAAACGAAAACAACGTGTATCCTATGACAGCAGTGTCAACGGGTTGCTATTGTAATCGGTCATCTCATACAAATACCTGGACGTAATAATATCTAAGGGTATCAAATGGAACGATCACATAGGCTCAGTCGTAGCTAAAGAAGGGTCAACTTTGGTTTATTGGTAGGATACTAGGAAAATTCAATCAGTCTACAAAGGAGGTTGCTAAGAAAACACTGGTGTGACCCATTCTAAAATATTGCTGAAGTGTTTGATAGCCGTAGTAAATAGGACTAACAGGGGATATTCAGTATCAGCAGCACTAATGGTCACAGGTTTGTTTGGGCAGTAGGAGAGTGTCACGAAAATGGTGATGAATCTGAAATGGAAGACGCTTGAAGACGGAGGCAAACTATCCGAGAAAACCTATTAAATAAGTTTTAATTAGTAGCTTTAAATGATGGATCTAGGATATACTACAACCCTCCCCCTACGTATCGGTCCCGCAGGTATCGCGAGGACAGGTTTAGACTAATTACAGCGCCCACTGAGGCCTTTAAGCAATCATTGTTTCCTCGCTCAATACGTGAATGGAATGTCCAAGAAACCTAAATAAACTGGTATAATGAAAAGTACGCTCTGCCCTGCACTTCACAGCGGTTTGTACATTATGGATGTATATGTAGAATTATTGCTATAAAGAAATTGTTTTCATTTTTTTAAGTCATCTATAGAGGACGCGCACATGAAGCCGTAGAAGTGGGAGAAGAAGCTGTGGTCCAAATGGCACTGAGCACTATGGGACTTAACAGCTGTGGTCATCAGTCCCCTAGGACTTAGAACTACTTAAACCTAACTAATCTAAGGACATCACACACATCCATGCACGAGACAGGATTCGAACCTGCGACCGTAGCAGTCACGCGGTTCCGGACTGCGCGCCTAGAACTGCGAGACCACCGCGGCCGGCAAAGAACCTGTGTACAACTCATGTCAGCTACACACAACGTACCAGAACTCCACCGACAAAATTTCGGAATTTGTCCAGAGATATTTTCTGAGTATTTTGGTACAAGGACCTGTGGTCTGCGGTGGCTTGTTACGAAGTAATAATATAATTATGACTTAATAGAATTTGTTAGCAGAATTATCTTTGTTTCTGTACAAATACTCCCACAACAGTTTTAAAAAAAACCTGTAATATGCGGTCACCAACACGTAATAACAAGAAAGGATAGGGTTACTGGTGGGCGCCTATGAACAGATGAAAAACTGCTTTTACGTGGCTGCCGTCGCTGTGGGAACACCTGAGGATATCACTATCGTGCTATTTTTCCATTGCATTCACTGAATCCTTAGATCAGATGCATATCGGCCGATTTCTCAGCAGTTGCCTACGCTTATTGTTGTGTATCACTGTTAACGTAAAACGGAAAACAATCCCGAAACTGGACCGAAAAGTATTGAGTGCAAGCTTGAGAACCAAGAGTAAAGTAGGCCTTACTGCTGTCAACAGCGAGTACCGTGAATGAATGGAACAAGTCTGTTTCCACACAAGACACGCAGCACATACCATCGAAATTTTCACTGTTGTGCAGGTATCTTCAATGCAATACCGATACAAGGAGTAAGAAATCAAGCGAAACGTAACTACCCTGTCATGAGCTAGCGGAGACAACTGATCCTTTACACCAAAATAAAAGGGTTGCCCAGAAGGTCATGCACCTCATTTTTTTCTTCAACAATTCTTTATTGAACATAATGAAAATTACACACACGAAAGAATGGTATTTTATCCACACACCCTATTTTTCCACGTAATCTCTATCTCGTTCTATGGCCTGCCACCAGCGAGAAACAAGGGCCCCCTTCTTGTCCTAGTGGCGGATAATTCATCCACACTTCCTTTGCTGATTGACAGATGTAGCGCCAGCTGCCGAGTCGTAATGCGTCTGTCCTCGCGAATGACATTAGCTCTCTACAACATGTCAGGTGGGACAGCCGTGAATGGTCTTCCCGACCGCTGTAAATTGTGGAGCACCGCTGAACCGCTTCCGTGCCCAGCGACTAACTGTACTTCTCTCGACACCAGATGCTCCATAGACTTTGCACAAGCGTTTGTGAATATTCCCCACAGTTTCTTTTTGTGCAGTGAGAAATTCAGTGACGGCTTGTTGCTTCTAATGTTCATCACCTACAGACGCCATTTTGAAACTGTCCTGTAGCTATGGTATCTTCTAAGTGACGGAAACTTGATGAGCTCACTTAACGTTTCGCATTCGTAGCATTGTTTTGGGCTGAGAAAAAAAATGCGGTGCATTACTTTCTGGGCAACCCTCGTGCTCAGAAAATTTTCCTGGACAACCTCCGAAATTTTGTCGGTGTTTTAGTTTACCCTGAATACACACAAAATAGCCTTTTCGTAACGATGACAACGCATCTTACGCCCATTACATGTACCATACGCTGATCCAAGTGTATAGAGGATGTTTTACCTTACATTATGTTTTGTGCAGTAAAAGAGATACTATTCTTAAAATTCGTGTTTGTAATTCGGTTTTAATGTATTCCTCTATGTTTTAAGAACATATGGACGTAAGAGTAAAAGATTATTATTGGGTCTAACAGAAGATAAATAAAATATAATCAATTACAATTGTAAAAATTTAAGCATTACAGTTCTTGTTCGAGCACTTCCAGCCCCCTCCACCAGAACACTTCGTAAGGGCGCGCCACGTCGTGTCCTACAGGTCTCATCAATAAATAAAATTCTACTCTAATCAATGAGGTTCCAGGCCGATGGTGCAAACAGGCTCATTGGTGTAGTAAAAAGGTTAATGGCAGACGGTGCAGGGGCCCCTTGAGTTCAGGCCCCTGTTAATGGTCCTTGTGATAATTGAAGCACCTGTTGCATGTCTTACCGATGATAGTGATGAATCCAGCTCTCCAAGTGCCCCTCTGACGATTGCTAGGTCCTCACGTTCTATCGTCTCTCTAGGTCGACCGTTCTGTATTTCTGCTAACACAGTCGAAGAGTGGCATCGCTGCTATTCAAATGTCGAGCCATTCGTCGATTACTCCAATTGCTTCTTTGAGCCCAACTGCACGGCCTCTCTCAAATGCTGACATCCGCGTATATTGTTCACGTGCGTGTTTGTGAGACATAATTACTATTCAACTGAGTATACGGAATGAAATTTGGAAAGATTTTATTCTCTGGTATCGACATGTTCCCTGTTTACTATCCTCGTTAGCTGCGCTGTGAAATTGCGCTGTAGCGTCACATATTAACCCATCGGCCGCCAAAGTTCCTATTTTGCGTTTTACCTGTATGAATATCAATTTGTGATCAGTTTGCATAACTCCATTGTGGTGCTTGTTTTGCATGTCCATATTACTGACTGACGCTTTGCGGGACTTCAGCCGTTCACTTACGTAATAAAATGAAACAAGTGCAGGCGTCGTTTTGATGTTATTTTATTATATTGTAATCAGTTACGGTGACTCAATACATCATCTTCAGGCCATAACTGACGCTTAGCGGTTGAAATCCAATCGTATGCACGATCCCATCAGAAGCCAACGTCTATGAACTGGCTTCCCCAGAATACTGTAACAACGATGTTGTGTCTGCAGCCATCAACTACAAACTCGTGTCTTTTTCTTTCATTCTAATGCCTAACTTGGAGATAAAATCGACAGCCGCCAAGGGCGCTAGGTTTTAGGGGACAGGGTCCAAATTTAGGACAAGAATCCATAAAATTTAAACAAATTGGGTTTTATATCCGTGTTCGTTTTCAGCTATTTTGACTCTTAACCAGGATAATACAAAAGCATTACTCTTACGGCCACACAACCAACAGTCAGATGAAGTCACACCAGAGGTGCTCATCGGTCAAAAATACTTAATTTGCATCTGGCACGCTAACACTGGCTCTTCGCTAAACTTTTTATTTCCACTGTACTGATGAATGTAAGGCAATACAAACATAAATGCAACTAATTGATATTTGCCGTACTAAATCTGCAAACCAATTTCATAAATGGCCTTCCCAATTTGTGTACAGCCCTTACATTTTTTTAAACACTGCTTCCATCAATTATAAGTGGGCAAAGTAGTCTTTCGAGGCTATAATTGATTAAAAATTGATTCGGAAACTCAATGAGCCGCGAGGCTCTAATGGGACTGTCAACACATTCAATAACGCGTGGCGTAATTTATCACCTAAATTGTGAAGATGCTATTAAACACTTTGCTAGAATAAAGGCCCACTGAAGTCGATGAATTTTATTTAATTATAACTTTCTGCAGTTATCCACACGAATATTTTCATTACCAGATCGAAAAATACCGTGTAAGTAATAAAGGTGTTAATTTTTTACTCATTCTTTAGTGTTTAATTAACATCTTAATATCTTTTCAGCGCATACCGTTAGACATTAATTTCTGTAAGCTTCATTACACAGTAATTACATAACTATTACTATTCCTCTTTCTAGTGCCAGTAGACGAGTGCTTAACTTTAGCGTGTCGGCTTCTCGCAACTTTATTAACGGACATAGTGCTCCAAAAATACTATTGAGAAAATTTAGAGAAGCGGCATTTAAAGTGACTGCATTTCGTCTCCAACGCTCTCGTCGATGATAGGACGTTAAACCGTTACACCTGTCTGAGTTTTGTACTTAAAAACTACAATTACTATCTAAAACATTAAAATCACTGAAGGCCAATAATGGTATTATATATTGTTATTTTTTGCTGTTTATCATCTTAATCAAATTCTGGTGATAAAGTCAGAATGAGGGCTTAAGCCTTTGCTGTGGTCCAGTCCACATCTTCTTCCACCCTATCTGATCAAGTCCTTACTTCGTACACCCCTGCTCCTACCTTCATGCTTCTTTCGCTGGGACCTCTCATTAAGACACACTAAAGATACTGCCAGTATTTTGTCATTGGCAGTTCTCAGTCTCAAGCCGTACGTCTGCGACGATACACTCTATTCACATTCTTTATACATATACTGAAATGAAATGATCGTATGGCATTGTTGGCCGGGAGACCCCATTCGGGGTTGTTCGGCCGCCGTATTGCAAGTCCTTTTTAGTTGACGCCACTTCGGCGACTTGCGAGTCAATGATGATGAAATGATGATGAAAGACACACAGCACCCAGTCATCTCGAGGCAGAGAAAAATCCCTGACCCCGCCGGTAATCGAACCCCGGACCCGGTGCGCCGGAAGCGAGAACGCTACCGCAAGACCACGAGCTGTAGACTGTTCATATACTATCTCTATAGAACAAGCGAATGCTGCCCAGAATGCATTAATGTACTGAGGTATTGAAGGCAATGTACAAATTCTCTGCAACGTCATGGTGTCTCAACACTGATCATTTTAACGGGACATGCATCTTACCTGAACTGGACAGGGAGTTGTATTTCCCATGCCATCATCACATATGTGAACTTATTTTAAGAAGTGTATTTGACTGCGAAATACATGGTGTAACTAGCAGAGCTGAAATACCAGTTTTTCAACATTTGACAGAAAACTGGAAAAGTATCGATGTAAGTAATTTTCATACTGGCAGAAAGATTTTATATTTGTTTCTTAATGCGTCAGAAATTAAGGAGATGTTAGACTCAAGAAACTGAATTAGGGAAACCAGTAGAGAAAGATGATTACCCGAAACTCATAGAGCTCTGTGAAGTCCACTGAAGAAGACTGGGAGAAGACTTTAACCCCCCCCCCCCCCCCCTGGAGCAATGTACCAAGCAAGATGGATGGCAAGAGCAGTTTATTGCTTTAAATGTTTCAGCTAAGATCACAAGTTGCACCAACCACCGAAAATAAAAACAGATCGAGAAATGTCCCTCTTTCCGTTATAAGAGTGTCAAACCGTGAATTCAGTGCAGAGGAGCTGTAAAAGCCCCTCATTTGCATCTCTCCTTAAAAGATCTGAAATCATATGGAAAGATGGAATCGACGATTTCAAAAGCAGCTATTAAGAACACAGCCATAATTTATGGTATTTATCTGAACAGTTGTGCCTATAATCGCTCTTTGATGATGAAGTAGATGTATAAATGAAAATTAAAATATTACGTATCAAGCGACAGCTAAAGTATTCCGTGTCTATACTTTTTTCGGAAAGCGTCAAAAATAGAAAGTGTCCCCCAACAGTGCACGTCCCAATGTTGTTAATAGGGAGGAGGTTTAGTTAGTTGATTATTTCCAGGTTGCGACCTCTCGATTTCTGTGGAACGTGTCAGTCATAGTATACGGTGAGGGACAGACACAGCACACTGCTAAGTATTGTCTTCCCCGGCTGAAGGCATCAGACGCCCGCCTCCCTAGGTGCATACCACTCTCGCACAGTTCCAGGCAGGTCGCAGCTTCCTTTGTCATCTGTCTGAGGTTATAGGTTTTCCCCGGGTGAATAGAAAGCGTCTCCCTTTATCCAGCTATGTTTCCTATACCTGCGATTTGAGGTTTTAAGCTGACCAAACAATGCTGATCTAAAGGGACTCCATTTCTCCTTATACACTGTCCGACAGAAAGTATACAGACCTATTCCTGCGATTAATGGTGTCCTGTAAACTACACCCACTGAAACCAGCATCCTCTGGAATTTGTGCTCAGAAAAGGTCGAGGAAAGGTCCACTAATCCCTTCGTCCCCAGTTTCACTACTTGCCCGGCAGGTAAAAGAGCCGAGGCCTTTAAATGGTGCACTGATGAAGAGGAATGGAGAAGCTCTAACAAGAACTGTAATCGAGACACTGATGCCTAAATTTTTGCAATCGCAAATGATAATAATTTCTTTCTTTTTATTTTCTCGAGGACGCAATTTATTTCTTTATTTGTTTTTTACTTATGATCAGTTATTCAGAAAATAGAATGGAGAACATTAAAACCTAGTAATAAATACGGATTTCCTCTCTCTCACTCTCAGCGCTACATATGCGCGTCCTCTATAGGTGTCTTAAAAACATGAAAACAATTTTCTTTATAATAATAATTCTACATTTACATTCATACCGTGCGAACTACTGTGAAGTGCGTGGCAGAGGGTGCTTCCCATTGTACCAGTTATTATTGCCTCTGCCCGTCCCATTCACGTATGGAGTGCAGGAAGAATGATTGGTTAACCGCTTCAGTGGGCGCTGTAATTATTCTATATTTGTCCTCGTGATCCCTACGGGATCGAAACGAAGGGATGTAGTGTATTTCTAGATTCATCATTTATAAAGGTGGTTCTTGAAACTTACTAAGTAGACTTTCTCCGTAAAGTTTGCCTCGATCTTCAAGCGTCTGCCATTTCTGTGTCTTCAGGGTCTCTGTGACACTCTCCCATGGGTCAAACTAACCGTTGACCATTAGCGCTGCCCTTCTCTGCAGGTGTTGAATGTCCCCTATTAGTCCTATTTGGTACGTCTCCCACACACTTCAGGAATACTTTATAATGGGCCACACCAGTGTTTTGTAAGCAACCTCCTTTGCAGACTGTAGACTGATTGCATTTCCCTAGCATTCTAACAATGAACCGAAGTCTGCCATCTACTAAACCTACAAACGGTTACTCTCAGGTATTTGTATGAGTTGACCAATTCCAGTTGTGACTCGCTGATATTTTAGTCGTGGGTTACTAAGTCGTTTTAGTTTTGTGAAGTGTATAATTTTACGTTTCTGAACATTTGTAGCAAGTTGTCAATCTTTTCACCACCTTGAAATCTTATCAAAATTTCACTGAATATATGTACAACTTTTTAAAAAAAATAGTACCTTGTTATATATAACTACGAAAACTGATGTTACTAAAATACTGCCTGCAAGGTCATTAATACACAACACTAAACAACAAGGGTCGTATCACACTTCCCTGGGGAAAACTCAAAGTTACTTCTAATTCTGTTGATGATTCTCCATCCGAGTTAACATGCTGCATCCTTCCTACCAATAATTCCTTAATCCTAAGTCGGGAAAGTCCCAAACAGCACAATCCTTAATCTAGTCACAAATTACACCTGATCCCCCTTTCGATAAAGTACATAGTTGTGATACTTAGTCAAATTGTTTTCGGAAATCAAGAACTACTGCATCTGCCTGACTGCTTTCATCCATGGCTTTCATGATGTCAAGGGTAAAAACTGTGAGCTGGGTTTCATATGACCGATGTTTACGGAATCCACGTTGTTTCGCATGGAGAAGGTCTTTCTATTCGAGATACCTCAATGCGTTTGAGATGAGAATATGTTCTAAGATTCTACAACAAATGTACCTCAAGGATATTGGACGTTAGTTTTGTTGTTCGCTTCTGATACCCATGTTGTAGAAGGATGTGACATGTACTTTCTGTCAATGACTAGGCACAGCTTTTTGTTCAAGGGATCTACGATAGGTTATGATAAAAAGAGAGGGTAACTCAGCCACAGGTTTGGTGTAAAATCTGTTAGGGATTTCATAGGGTCCTGAAGCTTTGTTCAGTTTTAGCGATTTTAGCTGTTTCACAAAACCGCTGACACTAATATCTATAGCACTTATCTTTGCAGTTGTTCGAGAATTAAACTGGAGCAAAACTCCTGGATAGTTCTGCATATCATAGTCGTTATTGCAAAGTGAAGAAACGTGAGCGCTATAAAATTTTATCTTAAGTAAGATATATTATAACAGGACAGAGTGTTCATCACAAAATAACGTAGATAAAAAAAATTAAGGTGACAATGCATAAAGATTTTTCGTATTAGGACAGAGTACACATCATAAAACAAGGAAAAGCAAGATTCAAACGTTAAAACAACAAGAACGAGTGCCATACGCATATTTAAGAAGGCATAGCGTAGAACGTTATATCAACACTTGGTGGCGCTCTTGGTCTTCTTCCAGCAGCAGGATATTCTGTTTACGTTGCTGGTCGTTTGTATGGCAGAGTCGACGCTGCTCGGACTTGGCGGAGAAAGCCTCACTGCGTGCATACGGAGTGTCCGGTGAACGAAGACTCTGGTTGCAAGTAGGACGTGGCGTAGCGAAGATCCGACCTTAATATGGGGTGTTCTCAGACTTCGCCTTTATGACGGCTTGAACCCTACTGAAGAGATTTTCAGTAATATGTCTGAATGTCTGTGGGGGATTGTCAGTCCATTCTTCTTCAAGAGCCATAACCAGAAAAGATAGTGTTTAGGACTGTTGCTATTTTTAATAATATCAAACACCGATATATGTAATAAAATATCGTTATCAGTCATCGATATTTCGGCAAAGTACCGATATATCGGAGGAAAAAATACCGACCTACCTGCCTGTAAAAATATCGGCTTGTAATTTCCCTCCCTCTTCCTACTTGCAACTATTGTCCACATTAGTCTTTTACGAAAATTTGAGAGAATCGAAGATTGCAATAAACCTTCTAGTTTACTTACCTTTTCACGTAGAGTTGGCTCCAGTTCTTCTTGCCCAGCGGTCTGCCGGCCGAAGTGGCTAAGCGGGTCTAGGCGCTTCAGTCTGGAACCGTGCGACCGCTACGGTCGCAGGTTTGACTCCTGCCTCGGGCATGGACGTGTGTGATGTCCTTAGGTTAGTTAGGTTTAAGTAGTTCTAAATTCCAGGGGACTGATGACCTCAGATGCTAAGTCCCATAGTGCTGCGAACCATTTTTTGTCCAGCGGTCTGGTTCTTGAAGCTGAAATTCTCACATTTTAGGTCCTCGTGGTTGAATTGGTCCAAATAAATTTGAAGATTGTTGTTGCACAATTTCTATTGTTACGTTAAAGTATTTTGTCACAGTATAGTATATCATACAGTCTTTTGATTTTTCACATTCACAAAGCCGAAATTACATTGTTCACACAAAATACAAAAATAGGTCCGATCACATCAGAGGCATACTTACTGCTGTTTCACTCAGCGAAAAAGACAATATTCCAAAGGGTTTACAATTATTATTTCATAAATGAATTCAAAAATGAACATAGTAAACAGTACAGGATTGCGTAATTAATAATAGAAATTTTAAGTGTGCCAAATAATTCGTGATTTCAAATGTTTCTAAAAAAAATAATTTTAACTCTGAACTAGTACTTATCTTTTATAACATCCGGAATAAAGTAATTCTTTTTCATAAATTTTAGGTTGAAATATAATACACTGTGTATGAAGTTATATGAAAGTTTTCAGAAAAGCAGCTGAGATAATACTGACCCGCCCAAAACTCGAAAAATAATACAGGTATCGACAACTACTGTTGAGGAAAAGTAATGCTAGAGGACGATGTCCCGCACCAACTTTCTCCTCCGAATGCGAAAATATTTTGTTGGCGCCGACCTATATAGGGAGAAACGATCATCATAATACAATAAGGGAAATCAGAGCTCGCACGGAAAGATACAGGTGTTCGTTTTTTCCGAGCGCAGTACGAGATTGGAATAACAGAGGATTATTGTGAAGGTAGTTCGATGAACCGTCTACCAGGCACTTAAATGTGATTTGCAGAGTATCATGTAGATGTAGATATGTCATTATTTTTTATTCATTTTATCGAAATCCGTATCATGTTTTTATCTGTTGATGAGTGTCTGGAGCTGATAATGTGGGTGATACCGGTGTTTGCAAAGATCGAGCCGCTAATGCATGTCTTAAGTTCTCTCTGACTCTGTAGTTAATTGCATATCCTGTATTTGTTGTGCTGTGTGAATCTGACAGACTCTCGCATGGGACCTCACAGAAGGATGGGTCAGGGGCCTCTGCCATCCAACCTTCAGTTCCCTAGAGAGAATAGGCAGCTTCTGAGGACTACGCCACTTGGAGCAGTGGCAGTGAGCTGGACACTGGCCGTCAGGCAGGCATTTGCGGGGCCCTGCACTGTCTGGCTCTGCACTGATGGTGAACACCGACCGTGGGCACGCACTGTGGGATCCCTGGGTCTCTCTACAAACGGCCAGTATAATGAACTGAGTCACGTGTGTGGCAAATGTAGAGTAAATTTTCTTTACCAGCCGGTCTCTCTGCTCAGTTAACACCTTGGTGGCATGTTGCTTATCGTCAATAAAGATTTTCACACCCCACTGGACAACACAAAAAACTGTCTGAGATGTGGCAGTTTGGAGCTCGGTTTGCTCAGAACTGTATGAACCAGAAAGCAGCCCATTGAGCTGGCCGCTGTGGCTGAGCGGTTCTAGGTGCTTTAGTCCGGAAACGTACCCTGCTGCTACGGCCCCAAGTTCGAATCCCGCCTCGGGCATGGATGTGTGTGATGTCCTTAGGTTAGTTAGATTTAAGTAGTTTTAAGTTTATGGGACTGATGATCTCAGATGTTAAGTCCCATAGTGCTTAGAGACATTTGAACCATGTTTTAGAGCAGGCAATTGGATAATTTAGAAAATATTTGATAGATTAGGCACTGGACCACTGTTTTAAAAAATATCTCCTTGACTAATGTTTAGCAGAACCTTCTCATTGGTGGAGTATTCTTTTGTGCGGTTTTTATTCAGTGAGGAAAGATTTTTGGGCACTCTGGAAGGAGACACTTGGAGCTTGGCGACGTGAAGAGCACACATTCTGACTTCGGAGCCATGGCAGATGGTTCAAATGGCTCTGAGCACCATGGGGCTTAACATCTTAGGTCATCAGTCCCCTAGACTTAAAACTACTTAAACCTAACTAACCTAAGGACATCACACACATCCATGCCCGAGGCAGGATTCGAACCTGAGACCGTAGTGGTCGCGCGGTTCCAGACTGAAGCGCCTAGAACCGCTCGGCCACTCCGACCGGCAGCCATGGCAGATGTTATGTGGCAGTTTATGCCCAAGCTGTCACATAACCTATTTTTATAATGTAATATACAGATCTCAGTAGTCAGTATAGTCAATTCTTTGATGCTGGATGAAAACTGCAGGCAATCTTCTCCTTTCCTCCTAATACAGCGAGGGAGACCTGCTATTACTGCAGCCTTGGGGGTTTACTTTAGCTGACTCGTAACATAGGAGGACTGGAATGTCGTACAGTTATCTGACGATGAAAGCCATCTCCGAGCTGGTATAGAACAGGGAGTGACAGTCTCCCGTGTATGCACAGCAGGCGCATAAGAGGCCACACTGCATTCCATAGAAACTGCATTGCACGCGACTCCAAAAGTAATCCATTTGGCTGGATAAGATCTGAAGGCCAGGTGAAAACACAGAGTTCAAGACCATGCGACCAACCATTGAACGCTACCGTGCTGTGCAGGAACATTTGTTCAGATCCTAGTAAGGGGTTCTGTGACTGGCTCACAGTAATTATTTCGGTAGAAGAGGCGATTTCCTACACGTACAGATAATTTTAAAACTGGAGCAACCACAGCTAAAATAGTTATAGATGATCCCTTGTCACTTCAACAGTGGACAGGTTTTTATAATACATGTCTTAAAACTATTAAAATAAAACTGAATGAAACGCGCAACGGTCCGCTGTAAATGTATTTGTTCAGATCACACGCACAAAAACGGTTTCGCAACTTTTGAGTTGCATCTTCGGGTGCAAATATAAATGCTATGTCACAGGTTACAGAATGCAGCAGTGTAACAATTACCGTGGCTAGGTAAAGATTTCAGCGCTCTTCAATCGTTAAATGATAAAAAGACCATAGTCAATGATGAACGTCATCTCTGTTTTAAGTCGAAAACTGTACACATTCCGGTTAAAATATACTCTTGTCGGCATATGTAAAGCTACAAAATTCCCTCACAGATGTTATTCAGGGAAGTGCTGGGCCCCGTAGTGACAAAAGCCGACACGCTCATGTGTATTTCCTACCAACATAGCAGCTGACAACATAAGCCACGAGCGTCCCATGTGTTGTCAAAGCGTGTACTGTGGCTGCCGGCCGGGTACTGAGACAGTGCATTGCATGTAGGCACGTGCCTATATACAAGGTCTTTGGTTGACCGTGACTCGGAATCTGTCATGCAGTGGGAGAGATTTTCTGCCATCTTTCCTGCACTATACCTCATTGATTAACTATGAAAAAATCCATGAGCGTAGGAAATTGGAAAACTTGTTTATAAAATTTATTATCAGAATGAAATTTTCGCTTTGCAATGGAGTGTGCTCTTATATGAAACTTCCTGGCAGATTGAAAATGTGTGTCACACCGAGAATCGAACTCGGGACATTTGCCTTTCTTCGGCAAGTGCTCTACCAACTGTGTTACCCAGGCACGACTTACGACTCGTCGGCAGTACCTCATCTACGTTTCATGTCTCCGTCATATTCTTTCTCCCAGGTGTGCTAATCTTGCAAGTTTCGTAGGGGAGTTGTGAAGTTTGGAAGGTAAGAAATTATGTACTACCGGAAGTAAAGCTGTGAGGAGAAGTCGTCAAATGTGCCTTGTTAGCTCAGTTACTACAGCAGTGACACAAGAAATTCAAGGGTCCCGAGATCCAGTTTCCATCCGGCACATAGTTTTTAATCTGTCAGAACGTTTCAAATTATTATTTTTCGGGCCTTGCAAGGTCTCCTGCAACAGGCCGGCGACACTCTGACGCTAGCAGAAACAGCTAAGTTTCGTAGAGCAAAGCATAACAGAGTTGCGTCAGGTACGCCACAGAATACACCTGCGAGAGAGAGACCGAATAGAGCACTTGCTTCAGGGACGCCGTCTAAAACGCACTTCACTTTAGGAAGCCTTAGAAGTTCCTCACAGGGAGTGGTCTCCGACTTAGCGCAAAGTACAGTGGTCGAGTTGGAGTCAGAATTTCCAGCCGCTACTGCGCTGCTGCAACTATCTTCTATACTCACATTGTTTAACATCTACATCTACATGGTTACTCTACAATTGACACTTAAGTGCCTGGTAGAGGGTTGATCGAACCATTTTCATACTACTTCTCAACCATTCCACACTCGAATGACGTGTGGGAAAAAGGAACACCTAAATCTTTTCTTTAGAGCTCTGATTTCTCTTATTTTATTATGACGATCATTTCTCCCTACCTAGGTGGGTGCCAACAAAATATTTTCGCATTCGGAAGAGAAAGTTGGCGATTGAAATTTCGTAAATAGATCTCGCCGCAAAGAAAACCGCCTTTGTTTCAGTGACTGCCACCCCAACTCGTGTATCGTATCAGTGACACTCTCACCCCTATTGCGCGATAACACGAAACGAGCTGCCCTTCTTTGCACTTTTTCGATGTCCTCCGTCGATCTTACCTGTTAAGGATCCCATACCGCGCAGCAGTATTCCAGCAGAGAACGGGCAAGTGTTATGTAGACTGTCTCTTTAGTGGGTTTGTCTCATCTTCTAAGTGTTCTGCCAACAAAGCACAATCTCTGTTTCGCCTTCCCCACAGTATTATCTATGTGGTCTTTCCAATTTAAATTGATCGTAATTGTAATTGATAGGTATTTAGTCGAATTGACATCCCTTGGATTTGTGCGATTTATCGTATACCCAAAATTTATCGGAATTCTTTTAGTACCCATGTGGATGACCTCGCACTTCTCTTTGTTTAGTGCTAATTGCCACTTTTCGCACCATACAGAAATTCTCTCTAGATCATTTTGTAATTGTTTAAGAGTAGTAAGCATGTGCCGTCGAGGGGTCGCGAAGCAAGTTAATTTGCCGCAGGGTTTCATTGTTTAGATTTAGCATACACAGCCAGATAGTTTTATCCATCATCCACGTCTACGAAAGTACTGGTGTTCGTTCTCGCTTTCGTGGGATCTTTCTTCAAATCACTAACCATTTCCACAGTTATTGGCCATATCCGCTATATAGTTTCATGTTGTTGTTGTTGTTGTGGTCTTCAGTCCTGAGACTGGTTTGATGCAGCTCTCCATGCTACTTTATCCTGTGCAAGCTTCTTCATCTCCCAGTACTTACTGCAACCTACATCTTTCTGAATCTACTTAGTGTATTCATCTCTTGGTCTCCCTCTACGATTTTTACCCTCTACGCTGCCCTCCAATTATAAATTGGTGATCCCTTGATGCCTCAGAGCATGTCCTACCAACCGATCCCTTCTTCTAGTCAAGTTGTGCCACAAACTTCTCCCCAATCCTATTCAACACCTCCTCATTAGTTATGTGATCTACCCATCTAATCTTCAGCATTCTTCTGTAGCACCACATTTCGAAAGCTTTTATTTTCTTCTTGTCTAAACTATTTATCGTCCATGTTTCACTTCCATACATGGCTACACTCCATACAAATACTTTCAGAAACGACTTCCTGACACTTAAACCTATACGAATGTTAACAAATTTCTCTTCTTCAGAAACGCTTTCCTTGCCATTGCCTGTCTACATTTTATATCCTCTCTACTTCGACCATCATCAGTTATTTTGCTCCCCATATAGCAAAACTCCTTTACTACTTTAAGTGCCTCATTTCCTAATCTAATACCCTCAGCTTCATCCGACTTAATTCGACTACATTCCATTATCCTCGTTTTGCTTTTGTTGATGTTCATCTTATATCCTCCTTTCAAAACACTATCCATTCCGTTCAACTGCTCTTCCAAGTCCTTTGCTTTCTCTGACAGAATTACGATGTCATCGGCGAACTTCAAAGTTTTTATTTCTTCTCCATGGATTTTAATACCTATTCCGAATTTTTCTTTTGTTTCCTTCACTGCTTGCTCAATATACAGATTGAATAACATCGGGGGGAGGCTACAACCCTGTCTCACTCCCTTCCCAACCACTGCTTCCCTTTCATGCCCCTCAACTCTTATAACTGCCATTGGATTTTTATACAAATTGTAAATAGCCTTTCGCTCCCTGTATTTTACTCCTGCCACCTTCAGAGAGTATTCCAGTCAACATTGTCAAAAGCTTTCTCCAAGTCTACAAATGCTAGAAACGCAGGTTTGCCTTTCCTTAATCTAGCTTCTAAGATAAGTCGTAGGATCAGTATTGCCGCACGTGTACCAATACTTTTACAGAATCCAAAATGATCTCCCCCTAGGTCGGCTTCTACTATTTTTTCCATTCGTCTGTAAAGAATTTGCGTTAGTATTCTGCGGCTGTGGCTTATTAAACTGATAGTTCGGTAATTTTCACATCTGTCAGCACCTGCTTTCTTTGGGATTGGAATTATTATATTCTTCTTGAAGTCTGAGGGTATTTCACCTGTCTCACACATCTTGCTCACCAGATGGTAGAGTTTTGTCAGGACTGGCTCTCCCAAGGCCGTAAGTAGTTCTAATGGAATGTTGTCTACTCCGGGGGCCTTGTTTCGACTCAGGTCTGTCCGCATCTCGTGGTCGTGCGGTAGCGTTCTCGCTTCCCACGCCCGAGTTCCCGGGTTCGACTCCCGGCGGGGTCAGGGATTTTCTCTGCCTCGTGATGACTGGGCGTTGTGTGATGTCCTTAGGTTAGTTAGGTTTAAGTAGTTCTGAGTTCTAGGGGACTGATGACCATAGCTGTTAAGTCCCACAGTGCTCCGAGCCACTTGAACCATTTGACTCAGGTCTTTCAGTGCTCTGTCAAACTCCTCACGCAGTATCATTTCTCCCATTTCATCTTCATCCACATCCTCTTCCATTTCCATAATGTTGTCCTCAAGTACGCTTCCATCGTTTATACTCGAAAGTCGAGGCTCTGTTGTGAAAAACTCAGAAAAATTGTACGATTCAAAGTGCTGGCCATCTTTAGCCATTATTTTCTCCAATGCTTTGGGCAGCATACCAACCTCGCGGCGGAAGAACTGGGTTTCTTTTGAGGAGATACATGAATTGATCCAACTCTGCACTTGTTCATGTGACCGGAAATAGTGGTCAGCCAGGCTGTGTGACATGGATCGAAAAAGATGGTAGTCAGAGGGAGCAATGTCTGGAGAATATGGCGAGTAGGACAAAAGTTCCTATTAACACGTTTCTATTATGTTTCTACGGGTTTTACGACAAGGGGTCGAGCATAGCCACGCTGAAAAAAAAGAAGACCTTTTCATGTGCATCGCTGTGCTGTGACCGTTCGTCTTTCCGTTGTTGGCTCAAACACATCAATTGCTTTCGATAACGATCTCCTGTGAATGTTTCCGTCTGTTTCAGTAGCTTCGGAAACTTTCTGTCTCCTATCGCCATGCCGGTCTCCGATTTCAAAATCTCTGTTCTTGAAGCGTTTGAACCACTATCTGAGCGTTCTTTCAATAACAGGCGCCTCACCATAGGTCTTGCACAACATTTTATGAGCCCCAGCCACGGATTTCTTCCTGTTAAAGCAGAAAACAAAAACTTCCCGCAAATGACGAGAACTGGGCTCGTAAATTGGTATATTCAGTCGAGTATAGCTTTATGATGCAAACATCACTCGACTATTTTCATGGCTTTATGTTTACAAATGCCTAAACTTAGTTTATGACGCTGATCCACCACTTGTCACTACTGCCATCCATTGCAAAACGACGGAAGCAAATTTGTAGACCTAAAATTTTGCTATAGTGTGTCCACCCACCTGTGCAAGTGCTACAGTTTGTATTTGAAATCTCTTGCGTATTTATCGAATGTTTGTATGGTTGCTTCAGAGGGTATATCATTTTGTTTGATGTCGTATGGCAATAAACCAAACTGTTGTAGTGACTCTAGTTTTCTTTTGTAGTTTGCTGCATCCCTTCATTAATATATCCGTGTGAGTGGTGGTACCCATAATTACATAGTCAATTCGGCCACCCCTAGGAAGTTTCTTTTAATAAGACATTGCCCATTGTATAACATTGTTACACTTAAATTTACATATTATGGGGAGCTTTACGTCTCTGTAGGTCATTGGGTAACGGATCTGTATGTCTTGGGGGGTATGGTAAACACCTCAACTGATACCTCACAGAGAGGTTGGACTCAGATTTCTGATGACTAGCAGCTGGCAGAAGACTCCGCCGTATGCAGAACTCGATACTTCAGTTCATCATCTATGGTGAGATTATTTTGCAGCTCAAGCAAACCACCAAGGAAACTAGTTGGGCGTCTTTAGGTCTGTTGCTTCTAAACTTGATTATGTCCCGTGTTTTAACACCTGGTCAGGGATTCGATGGCTGATCCATGACCGAGCAGAATGTATTATTTGCATCCACAATTAATACGTCTTTCTGGCACGATCGAGCCGATCCCTGCACACCCATCGACAGTTGTATATTTTCGAGAATGATCTAGTGAGATGATGGTCACTCCTGCCCCACTTGTTTCTTGCGTACTTTGCCAATCCAACCTACATCTGATTTAAGTGCGTTTTAACATGCGTGATAGATCCTCCCACCTTCTAATTTATTGTTCATGTTAGAGTGTACTTATTGCGTTACGATTATAAATGTGCCTATAAGAAATAATTATACTAAATTGGGATTAAACTGGACCAGATTTTTAAACCAGTACACGGCCGTTGTGACCGAGCGGTTCTAGGCGCTTCAGTCCGGAACCTCGCTGCTGCTACGGTCGCAGGCTCGAATCCTGCCTCGAGCATGGATGTGTGTGATGTCCTTAGATTAGTTAGGTTTAAGTAGTTCTAAGTGTAGGAGACTGATGACCTCAGATGTTAAGTCCCATAGTGCTTAGAGTCATTTGAATCATTTTTTAAACCAGTAGTTAGATATACCTGAGGTCTATGGTGTACAGAGCATGCCTGATGAGTCCACAGATGACTAGTAAACCTGGACCTTGGAACAGTGCTGGGGGTATGCAACTGCAGAGGCACAGAAATTGGACCAACTACTTTGAGCTGGCAACATTGCCTAGGGGAAGCTGGACAGCTATAAATAGCTCCCACAATTGTTAAATCACTTGATGTCACGGGAAATCCCAGAAAATATGGCAACCATGCTGATTGTTCCAGTGTGCTGTTATATCTTCAGAAGACTGGGGAAAATCCAGTAGGACTAATGGGCTTGTCCTGTCATCTTGGATCCTGTACATAGCATGAGTGGTCTAGATCCGCCATCTTGGACTAGCACGTCAGACGGGCGAAGCAGCTCTGGATTTTTTTCATTTCCCACAATTTTATATTTAGGATATTTGGACTGTTTTGAATTTTCCACCATTTTACTTAGCATATCTGGCTTAGGTCTTCTGTGACGTCGAATGGATAGGGGAAGAGTAGGGACAGAAATCTGGCAAAGTTGCATGATGGCTTCAAATGATGGTATCAGAAATCTGGCAGCAAAGCAGGTTGTCAGCGTATACCCATTCAGAAGACTAATAATAAATTGGTCCATAGCCTTTGTGAAATTTTTAAATGAAATCATTAACGCATTTAACAGCCAAAATCAGAAATGATTTCATTTAAAAAGGTCCCCATTTGGCTACTGCTGACTGTTGAAATTGTAACGACAGTTCAGCCAAAGATATTGGAGGGTGAAGTCACATGTCAGTTACTAGATTTCTTGTTATACTTTCTGTGAAATAGCAACACGATCTCAGCACAGGTAGGAACAGCCTTGCTGCAGCTGGCAGGCGGGTGACATCATGGGGTACAGTGCGCAGAAGGCTTCATGAAGGCGATAAGTATGCGAGGCGGTCGACCACTCGTGTACCGCCCATCGATTGTTACTGGAGGCGCGTTTGCAGGGAACCTCCCAATATGTACACAGGACTGCCCATCGCCCTCCACTGGACGTATCTGGCGTGCATAGTACACGTTATGTGTCTAAGTGGCTGTGCGGTGTCAGACTGCAAATCCTGAGTTCAAGCTTAGATCCTCACTCGATCCTAGGATACTGTCTACCATTTACAGTCGGTTTCACTTTTGGTAATGCTTCACTTATGCTTTTATGAAATCATAAAATTGCATCATGGTAGGCACCCTTGTAAATATCTTGGAGAGATGGTTTTCGTGTCTGCAGAGGTGGAAAACAATAGCATGTCATTTCCAACGAAATTATGCTTAATTTACAAACAACACTCTTGTCTCCTACAGTCAAGTTTTAACATCAATATTTACTTTGAAAAGGCGAGTTTCGGCAGCATCAGGCGCGCATCTGCTGACGATACATTATTTTATTTGATTACATTCGCCATAAATGCGATGTGTTTTGGGTTTGTGTATGTTACTGAGATCATGTGGTGAAGTTTCGTTGTCCCTGGCAACATATTTACTGTGAGCAACAAACCAACTTTTTTTTTTTACTTTTATATGTAAATAAAATAAACTTCAAGTTACATGTGCAGAAAACAGACATCACTTCCACTTCCACTGAGCTATGCTTGTAATGTGTTTCTTTTATTTTGTTTAGTGCTCTATATAAAAAAAGTCGTAAAATACATTCTCACCAGACATGAGTTAAATGTTTATTTCACTTAATATATGTCACACAGAATGTTGGATTGTAAGTTACAGTAAATCTCTTGGTAGAACAAACGAAATTGTGTGACCTAATCTCATTGGTACACACATTAACAACAATGTCATACTTATACCAAGTATAGCCACACAAAATAATGAAACTGGTAGCTGGGCAGCCAACAGTGGCATCACGCTGCTGAAACGCGTTATGCTAAACTAAATACTGATATTAAAACCTGACTGAAGCTGAAACGCGTGTTCATACACTAACGTTAAGAAAGTCGCAGCCAGATCCAGTTCTGTATAACACAGGGAAATTTAAGTAAGGCACTGATAAATATGGCCCTCGGATTGATTATAGTGGGTGAACGCGTAGTCCTCTACGACTTTATACGTGGAAGAGTGACTACGCAACTCTATAGAGCTGCTGTACTGTGTGCTTATGCCAGTGCATATGCCGCTGTATTAGGCGATGATTTCATCCCGAAAGACGAAAACACTAGCTCACCCAGAGCTTTGACTGCAAACAGTTCTGCGCAGCGACTTCTGGTGCTCGTGACTTTTCTCCCGAGTCCCTTGCCACACACAGCAGCTTCGCCCAGGGAGTGGTCCTTGCACCTTACGGAGCCTTTCTACGGTACAAGATGATTTAGACAAAATTTCTAGTTGGTGTGTAGAATGGCAGCTTGCTGTAAATGTAGAATTACGTAAGTTAACGTAGACGGGTAGAGAAATCAGTCCCGTAATGTTCGAATACAGCATTAGTAGTGTGCTACCTGACACAGTCAGGTCGATTAAATACGAGGGTGAGCCAAATGAAAACCTTAAATTTGTAATAACAAATCGAAATTTCACGTCGTTATACTGTAAGTTGGTAAGTGTGCTACAAACAGCGTGCATAATGGCCTGTAGGTGGCAGTATAGTGCAGATGCACACATACCGTCGCAGTATTAGTATAAAGATGGCCGCCCCATTTGCGACTTGCACCAGGGAAGAGCAGCGTTCTGTTATTCGGTTTTTGCATAGTGAAGGTGTGAAACTTATTGAAATTCATCGACGAATCAAGGTTCAGTACGGTGATGCATGTTTGTCACAGCAGCAAGTCTACAAATGTAGTAGAAATTTCGCAAATGCGCCGGCCTGGGTGGCCGAGCGGTTCCAGGTGCTACAGTGTGGAACCGCGCAACCGCTACGGTCGCAGGTTCGAATCCTGCCTCGAGCATGGGTGTGTGTGATGTCCTTAGGTTAGTTAGGTTTAAGTAGTTCTAAGTTCTATGGGACTGATGACCTCAGAAGTTAAGTCCCATAGTGCTCAGAGTCATTTGAGCCATTTGAATTTCGCAAATGGTGTGACTTCAGTGGAAGAAGCTCCTCGTCCAGTCACAACGAGTTATGACTCCACAGAACACTGCAGCAGTTGAAGCCATAGTCAAGGAAAACCGCAGAGTGACACTGAATGACATTGCAGCATGTTTACAGAATAGTCATGGGTCAGCACACCACATTGTGCATGATGTGCTCGTTTCACAAAGTCTCTGCAAGATGGGTGCCACGGCAGCTGACTCCTGAAATGACAGAACGACGTGTTGATGCTTGTCAAGAACTTCTTCGGCGCTTTGAACGAGAAGGTGGTGGCTTCCTTGCAAGAATCGTTACTGAGGGTGAAACCTGGGTTCACTTCCACCAACCGGAAACGAAGAGAGCGAGAAAGAAATGGCGCCATTCCTCATCACCAAAGCCAAAGAAGTTTCGAACTGGTCGTTTAGCGGGGAAGGTTATGCTGACTCTCTTTTGGAACGAAAAAAACGTCATTTTGGAGCATTACACTCTTAGAGGGATCACTGTCACCAGTGAATCATACAGATAATCTAAAAAATCATCTGCGGCCTGCAATCAAATCAAACCGACGTGGATTGCAGTCAGCAGGTGTCCTTTTGCAACATGACAATGCAAGGTCCCACACTGCCCGTACAACAGTTGCAACAATCACAGACCTGCATTTTGAGTGTCTTCCGCATCCAAGATACTCACCAGACCTTGCCCCAAGTGATTTCCATAATTTTGGACCACTCAAAGACGCAATGTGAGGAAAGAAGTTCCGTTCTGATGAAGAGGTACGCCACGAGGTGCATGAGTGGTTGCGCGGACTACCAAAAGAATTTTTTCTAAAGGTAGTTATGCACTTTGTAAGAGCTGGAGGACTTGCATTGAGCGTGGTGAAGATTATGTTGAAAAGTGATACAGCTTTGTACCACTTCTGCACAATAAATAATAGTTAAAAATATTTAAGGTTTTTATTTGACTCACCCTCGTATCCAGACGTAACGTTGCACAGTGATATGAAATGGAACGAGTATCTAAGAATTGTAGTGGGGAAGGCGAATGGCCGACTTCGGTTTATGGAGAGAGATTTAGGAAAATGTGGTTCATCAGTAAAGGAGACAACATACAGAACACTAGCGTGACTCATCTTGAGTACTGCTCAAGTGTTCGAGATCCGCACCAGTTGGGCTTAATGGAAGACATCGAAGCAATTCAGAGGCGGGCTACTAGATTTGTTAGCGGTAAGTTCAAAAAACATGCAAGTATTACGGATATGGTTCGGGAACATAAATGAGAATCTCTGGAGGGAAGACGCTGTTCTTTTCGAGGAACACTAGCGAGAAAATTTAGAGAATCGGAATTTGAAGCTGACTGCAGAACGATCCTGCTGCCAGTGTACATTTTACGTAAGGACCACGAATATAAACAAAGAGAAATTAGGGCTCGTACGGTGGTATATAGACCGTCATTTCCCCTGTCTCTATTTGCAAGTGAAAAGCCGACCGCTGTGACCGAGCAGTTCTAGGCGCTTCAATCCGGAACCGTGCTACTGCTACGGTCGCAGGTTCGAATCCTGCCTCGGGCATAGATGTGTGTGATGTCCTTAGGTTAGTTCGGTTTAAGTAGTTCTAAGTCTAGGGGACTGATGACCTCAGATGTTAAGTCCCATAGTACTTAGAGCCATTTGAACCATTTTGAGCAAGTGGAACAGGAAGTGGTACAACGTAACCTCCGCCAATCACAGTACGGTGCCTTGCGGAATATATATGTAGATGCAGATTTAGATGCAGATGTAGATACAGATGGAGACGTCATCATTAATAGCACCACATATTGTTGTATGTACTTGACTGCCGAACAATGTAATCACACACTGCATTAAGATTAACTGTGCCACAAAGAACTGCGCATCAGTTTTGTGCATTCCACATTTTCACATTTTTAACATACATACTTTATCTGAAGAACTGTTCTTATATTCTTTTTAATACCATGTTGTATATTCTGTGACGTGTTTAAATTTCATCCAGTTCCGCACACAGCCTTAAGAGTTAACATTGTTTGGTGGTGTTAGAAACTGATTTAAATTATCTTGACTGTTAGTATTTCGTCAATAACTGTTCACATTTCAGTACAATGATGTAAACGACACTCCATTAGCACCAACTTTCAGAAGGAAAGAATTGTTTTGTTATTGTTTCAAATGGATCTAAAAACTATGGGACTTAACATCTGAGGTCATCAGTCCCCTAGACTTAGAACTACTTAAATCTAACTAACCTAAGGGCATCACACACATCCATGCCCGAGGCAGGATTCGAACCTGCAACCGTAGCAGCAGCGCGGTTCCGGACTGAAGTGCCTATAAACGCTCGGTCACAGCAGACGGCTGTTATTGTTTTCAAATAATTTTTTGCTGACATTCATCATTCCCGTTAGTTTAATTTATCCTGCTTGTGACGCTATTTGATAAAGAGTTCCCACTGTCAGAAGCTTTTAAAACAATATTACACTTGATGATTGAAATCTGCTTAAAGCTGAAACGTTCCTTGAACTTCATTACAATGAAAATTCGCAAGGATTTGTCTCTACTGTCGCTTCATCTTGTATAAATACTGTTAAGTACGAAACTAAAGCCAGTCTTGTGGCCGAGCGGTTCTAGGCGCCTCAGTCTGGAACCTCGCGTCTGCTACGGTCGCAGGTTCGAATCCTGCCTCGGGCATGGATGTGTGTGGTGTCCTTAGGTTACTTGGGTTTAAGTAGTTCTAAGTCTAGGGGACTGATGACCTCAGATGTTAAGTCCCATAGTGCTTAGAGCCATTTGAATCATTTGAACGAAACTAAATTTACGTAATTCACAGACTTTCACTGTTCAGTTGTGCATATCAATAACAGAAACATAAATGCAAAAAATTAAAACAATGTGTAGACTAACTAACCATACAATTATTATGCAAGCAAGTAATATTCTTTGTACTGCTTAAATGTTCCCTATTTTGAGAAAGTATGACATATGGTCTGAAGCACCGCATTTACCAATCTTGTTTCTAGAGAGAAAGAAATTAATTACAGAAGCTGCCAGTGGGCAGTATTGTCTCCGGCTTACTAGGCAGATGCTCTGACCACCACGCCATCTGGACCAGTAGTCATCGCACCTGCACGGACTACCCTAGCACTCACCCCGTTTGACCCAAATTCTCAACTTATCCTCACACTACTGTTGTAGTGTTCCTGCCAATTGTCTTCATTCCTCGCGGCATTTTTCCGATTCCCGTAAGAGTTCGACCATGCTGTGCATCCGCACTGAAGTGATCATTGGTTGTCTTCGCATTAATTTCATGTCCGAAAGAACAGACACCACGTATATATCTTGATTCTTTTCTGTATGCACGTACACAGATGAGTTGCATAAATGTTGGTTAGTAAAAGTGAGTACTACGTAACAGAACACTCAAAATGCCCTAAGTAAATTTACTCTCCTACTTCTTTGTGTGTATAAGACACTCTGTGTGTGTTGCAATGACATTTCTATATTGTTCCAACCGGTCACACTGTAAGCGTATAAGTCGTCAAATGAAATTTAAAGAAATGCGCTGTGGTAATTATTTCTCACAACGTGAAATGCAAATTAAATAAATAAAAATCGCGACTGGCAGATTATTCAACGATAAAAGCAAAATCACTGTTCTCGAGTCGCAGGTTTTCGTAGCCATTTCATAATGTGTAAAATATTACAAATGAGTGGTGTCGCCACAATTTACGGCTCACATTCCCTTCTGACGTCTGCAGCCAAGATCAGTTTACAGACTTGCAGATAATGAGGACACTATGGATGAAGGCAACCTTCTTCAGAACTGGCTGGTTGGTCACGTCCGACCATCCATAATTACGTTTTTCAAAATTTCCATGAATCACTTACAGCGACTGATGGGATAGCCCATTGGAAAACGTAACGGTCGGTCTATGATCTTCCCTATCTCTCAAGTCCGAGCTTGTGCTTCAACTCTAATAGTGTCGTCGTCGACGAGGCGTTAAATACAATAGCCCGTCTTTTTTCAGAACTGGTGAAAATCCTTTTTCGCACTTAGATGCAGGTATGCCTTTATCGAGGCAAAAGCGTTCAGCTGCAGAGATATCAAGCTTCGCGTCTCAAACACAGCCGTCAGGGAACGTAACTGAGAACAATGTAAAAAGATCGTCATCTGGAGCCACATATACCATTCATATTTTTCCGGGACCGAGGCGCATATGACATAGTGGTAGAAGGAAGTGAAATGGTTCAAATGGCTCTGAGCACTATAGGACTTACTTCTGAGGTCATCAGTCCCCTAGAACTTAGAACTACTTAAACCTAACTAACCTAAGGACATCACACACATCCATACCCGAGGCAGGATTCGAACCTCCGACCGCAGCGGTCTCGCGGTTCCAGACTGTAGCGCCTAGAACCTCTCGGCCGCTGTCGCCCGGTTCTTCGACATCACAATCACCGTTCTTAAGGCGTTGAAAACATTCTCTGCTCGTTCTTCCACTAATAGTTCTCTGACTATTGGTCGTACCAGCATTTTAAGAGCCACAGCCGCAGACTTCTTCATGTTAAAGCAGAAAATTAAAACTTCCCACAAATGGCGAGAAATGGGTACGTAAGGTGACGTACTGTTGTAACCGCAGAAAAGCCAAGTCTAAATGCAGTTGTTCTCAGACGATACACCAGAAATCATACGGGGAGATAGAGTTAACAGGGGACGCCAGGCGTGTCAGAGGGGTCACAAAAGATAACGACGCACCCAGATAGCCGAGGCGGCGGTCCAAGCGGCCAGGCAGCTGCGCGTGATAAGCAAGGAAGCAGACTCAGCTATTAAGATAAAAAGGGCGCTCTGGGCAGGTCCCTTAATAAGCAATAACTTACAGTATCAACACTCTTGGCTAGAGGGAGAAGTCTGGGAGCGGAGAGAGAAAGAAAGAGGGCCCTAGGTGGGGACCGCACTACGTCATGAGGAGCCAATGAAGGGCTCAGGACGCAGTGCGTGACCATATAGGGAGAGGCCCCTCTACCCCTCCACCCAGCTTCTGAAGAAAAGTACTGAAGTTAATACTAAAACAATCCCTAATAAGGAAAAGTTGCACTCGACGCTACGTCATGCCAAGCGCTGGCGGGGTCGAAGGGGAAGAGCTAACAAAACTCGGAGGCACGCCGCTCCGGGGATCTCTCTCTCTCGGGTTTAGGCAGCGACGGTAGTCAGCGTGAGTAGCAGCCGACTTGGGCTGAGGGCGGGCTGCAGGCAGACAGTTGGAGATAGTCGCCGATGAGCGTTTAGGCAGCGACCGCGGGACTCTGACGTAGGGTGCTAGTGTGGGCAGCAAAGTGCTGGAAAGTTCTATCAGGCAGCCAGAACGGTGGAAGTCAGTCACCGTCTCTGTAATGGGCTTGGCTATTCTGTAGGAACAATCACTACGCAGTTAGGGTGATCTGTATTCTTTATGAATAAATTAGAACTTTTATAACGTCCATACGAGTTTACTTCTACCAACATCCTAGCCTTGTACCTTCACACCAGGGAATTTAACATCTTAGCCAGATCAAAAGTCTCCCTCTCAATTAGGTCAACCGGCTAATTCCCGTTTACGAACCGTGTCGCTCAATCCCTCGGAAAACCCACGCTTGGGACGCGACAGTACTTAATCGAGA
The DNA here is from genome assembly GCF_023897955.1 of Schistocerca gregaria. Lineage (NCBI taxonomy): Eukaryota > Metazoa > Arthropoda > Insecta > Orthoptera > Acrididae > Schistocerca > Schistocerca gregaria. The sequence continues at coordinate 751,967,031 of NC_064931.1, forward strand.
ATAACCTTATTATGCAATCACAATTCGATTAATGTTTTTATGGCATTATTGTATTACACCTATGACCAACCACCTGAACTCCACTTGCCGCTATTGCCGTCTATTGCAAAACGGCGGAAGCAAAGTTGTAGATCTAATATTATTTCATAACAGAAAGCTCACAGCTGGTCAACTTCGCATAGACGTGCACCTGAAAACGGCACTGTAAGCCGAAACAGGCAAGCCTGTTGTAAATACAAGCAAATAAAGTTTATGTTGCAGCTATTGGAATTGACTTCTTAAAATATTTATTTACTCTGGAAACCAATTTCATCCAAACGTGACCATCTTCAGACCGTATAACTCTTTGGTGACGTGTGGTGACAGTAAACGTTGCAGGATGTACCAAAGATAAGTCAGCAACAGCTGCTGAGCAGTACGTACCGCCTCCACACGTCACCAAGCAGTTAACTGTCTGAAGATGTTCGAATGAAACCCGTCACAGGGATAAATAGGTATTAGTTGCGACATAGACTGACCGATTTTTTTTTTACATTCCATTAATAGTGTGACAATGTGATAAATTTGTCAGGAATAAATAATGCTTCAAAAGAAATGGCAAGCATTATTTCACTTCCGCCGGCCGGAGTGGCCGAGTGGTTCTAGGCGCTACAATCTGGAACCGAACCACCGCTACGGTTGAAGGTTCGAATCCTGCCTCGGGCATGGATGTGTGTGATTTCCTTAGGTTAGTAAGGTTTAAATAGTTCTAAGTTCTTGGGGATTGATAACCTCAGAAGTTAAGTCCCATAGTGCTCAGGGCCATTTGAACCATTTCATTACTTCTACCACTATGTCATATGCGCCCCAGAGGATAAAACACGGATTAAATGTTCCGAAATCATACATTGTTTTCTAAAATGGATTGTTTTCATGCACTTTATCATACCCCGAAGTTTGTAAAAGCAGTCTCTCAGTACCCGTGTAAATCCTTCGCTGCAGCTACAAAGTGATGGTCCGCTACTGACCACTGATAACAGCATGTTGCGTGCACGTAGGCGCTGCCAGTAAAAGTGTAAACATGTGAAGCTTGGTCTCGTGAAATCAGCGAATTCAAGGACGTTCTTGCTGATAAAGAATGAGAACCACGCTTGGCAGAAAAGCTGGGAAAACATTCACTAGTATTTACTGGCGTTTGCTTTCGCCGGTGCGTTCCTTCGGGGCAATGTGTGTTTAAAGGCGTATGATAAGACGCCAGGCACTCTCTAAACAGTGGGAACGTTCGTGTGAGGCGTCCGCCTCGAAGCGAGTGATAACGACAAACGGCATTCGCATTCTATGCAGATGCAGCAACCGGTTTCCGATTTAGGCATGCAGCCCGTTCTGCTGGCCTACTTGGCAATTGCGTCACGGCGTCCTCGACCAGAAGTAAACACTAAGAACCTAGGGCTGCTCGGAAAGCGACGCACGCCTTCTCCTTCATTACGCTTCACTCCGCAGCTACACGTATGGCTTCACCCTGTCGCACGTATGTGTCAGTCCTACAGCCTCCTCCTTTTCTCCGTAAGGTCTGCCTTACAGTCTCTCTGAACCCGAATGTAACACATGTGATGATAACATGTTTACATGTTTGACATTTTTAAATCTTGACCTTGGCGCCACGCGGGATAGCCGAGCGGTCTGCAGCGTCTTGTCACTGTCCGCGTGGCTTCCCCCTTCGGAGGTTCGAGTCCTCCCTTGGGCATCGGTGTGTGTTTCGTCCTTAGCGCAAGTCAGTTTAAGTTAGATTAAGTAGTGTGTAAGCTTAGGGATCAATGACCTCCGCAGTTTGGTCCCATAAGACCTTACCACAAATTTCCAGTTGACATTGGCTAAAGAACGAAGGAAGGGAAGGAAGATTGGTTTTAACGTCCCGACGACATCGAGGTCATTAGATACGGAGCACAATCTCGGATTATGTCAAATATGGGGAAGGAAATCGACCACACCCTTTCAAAGGAACCAGGGCATCATTTGCCTGCAGCAGTTTAGGGATATCACAGAAAACCTGGTGTGGCCGAGCTGTTGTAGGCGCTTCATTCTGGAACCGCGCGACCGCTATGGTCGCAGGTTCGAATCCTGCCTCGGGCATGGATGTATGTGATGTCCTTAGGTTAGTTAGGTTTAAGTAGTTCTAAGTTCTAGGTGACTGATGACCTCAAAAGTTAAGTTCCATAGTGCTCAGAGCCATTTGAACCATTTTGAACCTAAATCTGGATAGCCGCACGCGGGTTTGAACCGTTGTCTTCCCGAATGCGAGTCCAGCATGCTAATAAGGCCAAATGGTCGCGCGGGATTAGCCGAGCGGTCTCAGGCGCTGCAGTCACGGACTGTGTGGCTGGTCCCGACGGAGCTTCGAGTCGTCCCTCGCGCATGGGTGTGCGTGTTTGTCCTTAAGATAATTTAGGTTAAGTGGTGTGTAAGCTTAGGGACTGATGACGTTAAAAGTTAAGTCCCATAAGATTTCACACACATTTCTTTTTTTTTCAGGTCAAATCACGATATGTAATGTAAGCAATGGGTCGTTCTATATTATAACTGCCATTTGCTTGGCAGTTTTAGGAGTTTAGCCTTGTTCCACTTGGAAATCCCTACAGCCTAAACTGCAAAGATAAATCATTTTAAAAGTCGAAAGCGACAATGTGTCTTTTAAAATGTTTTTATGACTGTGAACGCCTGTTAAGTAAAAGAGTAATTACCCACTGCAACAATTATTCATTTTGAATGACAGGTCTTTAACCTATAGTTCCCTTACACTTTCCCCTCCTCCTCTTCCTCCTTCACCACCTCCTCCTTCCCCATCCCTCTGGGAACTCCCCTCGCCCATACAAGTACACATTTAATATCAATTTGATTGACTAATTCATGAAATGGATCAATTAATCAACAGCTCCTCCTCTGGGAAACCCCTCAGCCCTCCCCCTCCTCTCTCACTCCAGGATACTGATTGGAAAAAAAACTCAGTTGATCGGCTATTTAGAGGGAAATCGACTGCAGTGTGTGGAATATTGTTTAACAATTTAGACAGTATGGTTTAGCTATTTATTTTAAGAATTTGGTGGGAAATCGATTGCAGTGCCTGGAATATTGGTTAAATAATTTAGACAATGTGTGGAATATTGTTTATTTAAACAATATATGGGATACGAGTCCGTGTATGGAATATAGTTTATTTATTTAGGTAAGGAATTTGACGGTTGGCGAGAAATTGATTGGAAAACGACTCACTTCGTACTGGACTGGAAGGATCTCATGACACGCAATTCAAATCAAAGTACAGGGTGATTCAAAAAGAATACCACAACTTTAAAAATGTGTATTTAATGAAAGAAACATAATATAACCTTCTGTTATACATCATTACAAAGAGTATTTGAAAAGGTTTTTTTCACTCAAAAACAAGTTCAGAGATGTTCAATATGGCCCTCTCCAGACACTCGAGCAATATCAACCCGATACTCCAACTCATTCCACACTCTCTGTATCATATCAGGCGTAACAGCTTGGATAACTGCTGTTATTTCTCGTTTCAAATCATCAATGGTGGCTGGGAGAGGTGGCCGAAACACCATATCCTTAACATACCCCCATAAGAAAAAATCGCAGGGGGTAAGATCAGGGCTTCTTGGAGGCCAGTGATGAAGTGCTCTGTCACGGGCTGCCTGGCGGCCGATCCATCGCCTCGGGTAGTTGACGTTCTCTGTAAACTGTTTATACCAACGTTTAATACACCACCTATCAGGAGGTTTAACACTATACTTCGTTCGAAATGCACGCTGAACAACTGTCGACGATTCACTTCTGCCGTACTCAATAACACAAAAAGCTTTCTGTTGAGCAGTCGCCATCTTAGCATCAACTGACGCTGACGCCTAGTCAACAGCACCTCAAGCGAACAAATGTACAACTAAATGAAACTTCATAGCTCCCTTAATTCGCCGACAGATAGTGCTTAGCTCTGCCTTTTGTCGTTGCAGACTTTTAAATTCCTAAAGTTGTGGTATTATTTTTGAATCACCTTGTATATTGGTGCATATCCTTTATTTAATCAGTTTGTGGGAGACAGGTTTCCCCCACTTGGGTAGACGTCATTACTACATACCCCACCCGTGCTCGCCATGATATAATAACTGTAATCACCGGGGTATGGAATGAAGTGCGGTACAGCAGCCACTGTTTGGGAACTCCCGCTTGTGTATCTATCGTCAGGACACCACCACGAAGGTCGTAACAGTCCAATATCCAAACTACAGATCATGTTACTAAATACCACCAGCCACAGAGCAGATATCAGCTCTCGCGGCCCCCAAACAAAGCGTCAAGTGGTGGCGTTCTGTTGATTGTCTAATTCCAGACACGTTTCATGTCTCTGCCTCAGTCAAGAGGCCACTCCATGCTTGTGTGTGTGAACCAATGTCTCCAAACACAAAGATGGAGGTCTCCATCTCTCCTCAGATTACCGTATTCCTATTGGCTAATGCTGGAGACAAAGGGAAAGCTGACGCAATATCGATATCAAAAATGGAGTAAAATAATCCATTTGCACTGTAAATTAATTGTTTAACAAATTAAAGGAGTCAAATGTCGCTTAAAACATTCACTCCTATCTTACAATGATCCGTCTTCGTAATAAAATATATTTTCAATTTTTTAGTATCACACACAAACATTATGCGAATCAAGTAATGACATTTCGGTCACAAATAGATTGTAGAGATAAATATGTCCCAGGTCTGGTATTCACGAACGTTTGAGTGCATAAACACCCTCCTTCACCACTAAGTTTCCTCTACAGATATCAGGTGAAAAAAAAAAAATCCTGACGATAACACAAACACGCGACCACGATGCGCGATGTCCGCCGACTGCAGGGTAGCCCCGTCCGCGTCGACTGGGAGAGAGAGATCCACACCCATGCCATCCACGCCCCCCCCCCCCCCCCCACCCTCCATACCGAACGCATGTGCGCATTCAGTACAACTATTGGAGACAATAAATTGGTCAATCGGCGATTAGACATATTTATTTATAAGTGCTATAGACCTCCTAAACTGGTTCACTCTGCTACATTCGGAAGGAGGGGGGAAGGTTCTATTGTGTGATAGAATAGAGACGATCCCAAATACCACTGTAAGACAGGGTCCACGGCGATATATTGAGTAGAACTAAACACGACACACTTAAACCACAATCTAGTCTGCAGCAATAAGTTGTCATGCCTAGATGTCACAGATCGCCATCAATTGGGAATCTGATGTAGCAATTGGGTTTTTCAGGCACTATAAATTCCTTAATTGCTTCTCTCCCCTAAATTCAGAAGGAGGAGGACGAAGGTTCCACTGCGCTATAGGAAAGGGACAACAACCAATATCATTGCAAGACAAGTCCAATGATGTGTTGAGAAGCGCTAAACATGATACACTTAAACTACGACCCAGTCCTCAGCAGTACTTGCAGTGGGTAGATGTCGGAGATCACTGAAACAGTCTCGCATCCCACATACTCATCTCCCAGACGTCCACACACAGCGTGCCTGTCCACTCGTACACCGCCAGCGCCAACGTTCGGGGACCGGAGGCAACCACAGTCGTAGCGCAGCCACAGTCGTGGATGCGTGTGTATGCCAGAGAGCACCACTCCTCGTCATGGAGAGCGTTTGGGGATGATTGGAGTGGTAGGAATTCGGACGTTATCAATACGTCCAGCTCAGTCATTCATCATTTTGATTCTTCTCTCATGCAAGACACACACGTCCGCATCTCTAGCGCTCAACCGGCACACTTGTCCTACCAATGGTGCATATTGTACGCAGGTACACGATCACTGTTTCGGTGTCCTAGATGGTGGTCAGGATGACCATCATCTAGGACACCGAAACAGTGATCGTGTACCTGCGTCTTTCATTTTTATGCCTCACATTGCACAACCACATGTGGAACAAGGAGTTTTATGCACGCTTTAAACCGATAGAGCACTAATAGTAAGCATCATCAGTTGTCAAACCTACCATTGGAGGTATGGAATGGTTTTGATACACCCAGGAGAGCTTGTAATACCCTCATTCATCCACATTTTATCGCATTTACCTCAGTTATAAATATGTCCACAATTTTCGTAATTCCAGCAGGTTTTCCGTCCACTTTAACGCATTTTATCCAGTTACTCGAGTACCAAACCACCACTCTCGAAGACTTGTACGCCAACAAAACGTCTCATCCTCTCGATCTCGTGATGCTATCAGTCAATGACATTGTAGCATGATTCTCAGTCTATACATCATTGCTAAAATACCCGCATCTATTACTTTGGGAGTGCTATATACATGTGGACATATTGCGAACTCTGTAACAAAGCCAGCACCAAATAATTCAACTACTGTTTCTTACTGTCAGCAGGGGGGAGGAGCAAAACCTATGTTCCTTAGCAGAAACACTTTATACATTCGGTAACATTTTACTACAATTACATTTCTCACCCTATGTGGATGGAGGTCACAAGGCATTATCACATTCGTAGATACTTAGTAAAAATCTAGATGGTCTCTACCCATTTTGTAACTGTTCCTCTGTCTTTAACTAACTCTCCATGCAACATTGCCCCGATTTAATTTGGAACTAACCACAAATAGGAGGGCACTATACATGCTACATTCGACTTATCGTGAAGGAACAGAACACGCTGAGTCCCACGTAATCAATACACTTCGATATTTTGCTATCGGAAACAGCATAACACGTGTCACAAACTGGCACAACCTACCGATATAGTGATATAGACCAGTATTCTCACTCCAGTACTGTAGCCGCCGTTTTGTGAAGACCGTTCCGTAACAAACTTACGCACGTCACCAACCCAATTACACACGATCTCTCTAAATGCATGACTGCTAAGGAGGTTAAAAATGGTTCAAATGACTCTGAGCACTATGGGACTTAACTTCTGAGGTCATCAGTCCCCTAGAACTTAGAACTACTTAAAGCTAACTAACCTAAGGACATCACACACATCCATGCCCGAGGCAGGATTCGAACCTGCAGCCGTAGCGGTCGCGAGGTACCAGACTGTAGCGCCTAGGACCGCTCGGCCTAAGGAGGTTAGAGCTCCTTATTGTTGTATAGTAAATACGAGCCTGATACATTTGAGAGTATTATGGTGATATATCTGATGGTTAAGTAGAAGCAGAAATGTATGGTTTATGCATCATGAAGCTCCAGATGGAAGGATTTTAACACATTTTTCATAAATTTCTTATGCTATTAACTTTTAGCACTGTTATAGTGTTTGGATTCCATACCTAGAGGGTACCGGAAAGAGAGAAATGAGCATAGAACATAGACATACACTCCTTAGGCTACACGGTTCTGCAGTTAAACAACCTATACTTTTCAGGCAGTGTGGTTTCTGATTCATTAACCACATGGAATGCGATGGTGTTAATACTCCAATTCAGGAAATATATACCCCACACCTAATATACGTTCACCCTGCATGGTTTCTATCCAGCTCACTATGGTGAGAAATTTCAAGATGGTATAACTACTACCTTCTACACCAAAGTGGAAAAAAATGCATTCTTTGTGATAATTGCTCTACATAGCTTTCCGGAGGTGTCGAGTCGAAAGCAGGTTGTACCACACAACTGGTACAGCCCGAGAGCACAACGGAAAAAAGTTGGTTAAATGTGTGATAAATGATCTGCCGCAACATTTCCCTCTCTCTAGAATGCATCATCGGTCTACTATTAAATCATACCTCGTTACAATCCGTCTCAACTGATTACTCCATCTACTTTCTATCATTCTTTAACGCAGATCCATGTTAATTTAGGTGCAGATGGTTCTCTTTTATAGGAAAGCATCCAAGAAAGCAGTCAACTTGCATGTATCCCTGTCACCTCATGAGACATACAGCAGAATGTTGTTAACAACCATATAGCAACTGTTCTGTGAGGTATTTGTTGGCTGACATTGTATGGTTCTGATTGGTAGAGAGTACAGAGAAGCACTTTGTAAATACTGTTAAGCAGTTAAACAGTATTGCACAGGGTCAAACACGCGATCTATTTGATCGTGTTTATTGCCTGCCCCAAGCTGGTAATACAATGCACCTTAGCTAAGGGAGACGTAAAGGTTGTCATAGTCACCCGTCTTACTACTTTATAAAAGTCTATAAGGTGATTGCCGATAACTTAGGGGCGCACCTTGGCTTGTGACCTGACACGCATAAATTTATTGCTCTAAATTTGGTGTTAGCCACGTTTAAACAATCTATTCCAGTCGTCTTATCGTTGTCCACGAAAAACTACCGTTTCCTTGGTTCCCAGTGCTTCCATGTCGAATTTTTCTCGTATTATTTTTGCTGTGGGATAATCTTTCCATGTACAAAAATATTCTTGGACGAAGCAGGTATGTAAGTACTCCCTCATTCCCCTTAATTTTCCCGCATTTTGTCATATTTTCTCTATATTTATACGTATTTTTCGTCTATTATCGTAATTTCATCGGTTTTATGTCACATCTGCTCATGTGTTCATGACCTCAGTGCCAGCCACGTACTTTAAAATTGCTTGTAAATGTGGTACAGTTGTCGACACCTAGCACAAATGCACTATTTTTCTCTCTCCCTCTCTCTCTCTCTCTCTCTCTGTGTGTGTGTGTGTGTGTGTGTGTGTGTGTGTGTGTGTGTTTGCAGGTTTCACATGGGGGGGGGGGGGGGAGGGGGGGCATGCCCTACACCGGACCTATCGCTGGTGAATCCACCTTCAGACACTGCCCCGGACATATTGCACATGGATTCACCTTCGGATCCTATCCTGCCTGTAACGCATCGTATATCCACCTCCAAACGCTGTCCTGACCATAACGCATGTTGTATCCACAATCGAACGCTCTTCCGGCTGTAATGGCTGGTGGATCCATCTCCAAACCCTGTCGTGGCCATTACACATAGTGAATCCACCTTCAGACCCTATCCGGACCATAACGCGTGCTGGATCCACCAACAACACCTATCCCTGACTTAATGTCTGGTGAATCCACCTAGGAGCTCTATCCTGGCTTTATCCCGAAGATGCCATGTGCCATGGTTGCCCCACATATGAAAACCTTAAACACACACATACCGAAAAATACCACACTTGTGCAAAGTGTCAACACATGTACTAAATTTACAAGCAAATTTAGAATACATGACCGGAAGTGAGGTCATGATCACATGAGCAGAACACCCTTAAATCGATAAAATTACGAAAATTGACGGAAAATACGTATAAAGTGAGGGAAAATATGACAAACTTCGGGAAAATAGAGGAAGAATGAGGGATTACTCACATATCTGCTTGATGCAGGAAAATTCTTGTGCATGGAAACGAGTGTGTCACAGCAAGAGGAACATAATTAAAAAAAGTCGACATGGAAGCACTGGGAACCAGGGAATATCATTTTTCGTGGACAGCGATAAGACAGATGGAATAGACTGTTTAACATGGATGACTAAAAAATTTAGAGTAATAAACTTATACACTGAAGCGCTCAGGAAACTGGTAAAGATATTCATATTCAAGTACAGAGATATGTAAACAGGCAGAATAGGGCGCTGAGGTCGGCAACGCCTATATAAGACAAGTGTCTGGCGCAGTTGTTAGATCCGTTTAAGTGAGTTTGAACGTGCTGTTATCGTCTGCGCACGAGCGATGGGACACAGCATCTCCGAGGTAGCGATGAAGTGGGGATTTTCCCGTGCGACCATTTCACGAGTGCAACGTGAATATTAGAAATCCGGTAAAATATCAAATCTCCGACATCGCTGCGGCCAGAAAAAGAGCCTCCGATAAAGAGACCATCATCGACTGAAGAGAATCGTTCAACGTGTCGAAAGTGCAACCCTTCAGCAAATTGCTGCAGATTTCAATGCTGGGCCATCAAAAAGACTCAGCGTACGAAAAATTCAACGAACATAACCCATATGGGCTTTCAGAGCCGAAGGCCCACTCGTGTACCCTTGATGACTACACGACACAAAGCTTTACGCCTCACCTAGGCCTGTCAACACTAACATTGGACTGTTGATGACTGGAAACATGTTGCCTGGTCGTACGAGTCTCGTTTCAAATTATATCTAGTGGATGGATGTGTACGGGTATGGAGACAGCCTCATGAATTCATGGAACCTGCATGATAGTAGGGGACTGTTCAAGCTTGTAGAGACTCTGTAATGGTGTGGGTCTTGTGCAGTTGGAGTGATATGGGACCCCTGATATGTCTAGATATGGCTCTGGCAGCTGACACGTACGTCAGCATCCTGTCTGATCACGTGCATCCATTCATGTCCGTCGTGCATTATGACGGATTTATGTAATTTCAGCAGGACACTGCGACACCCCGCACGTCCAGAATTGCTACAGAGTGGCTCCAGGAATACACTTCTGAGCTTCAATACTTCCAGCGGCCACCAAACGCCTCGGACAAGAACATTATTGAACATAATTGGGATGTCATGCAACGTGCTGTTTAGAAGAGATCTCCACCCCCTCACACTATTATGGATTTACGGACAGCCCTGCAGGATTCATGGTGTCAGTTGTCAGTTCCCCCAGCACAACTTCAGCCATTAGTCGAGTTCAAGCCACGTTGTGTTGTGGCATTTGTGCGTGCTCGCTGGGGACCTGTACGATATTAGGCAGGTTTACCAGTTTCTTTGGCTCTTCAGTGTACATGTCGCATCACAAGCCCAGGTGTGACCCCAAAGTTATCAGCAACCACCTTATAGATTTTTATGAAGAGGTCGGACATGTAGCTATGACAAACTTTACATCTCCCTTAGTTAAGGCGCATTGCATTACCAGCTTGGAGAAGGCAATACACAACTACCAAATACACTCCTGGAAATGGAAAAAAGAACACTTTGACACCGGTGTGTCAGACCCACCATACTTGCTCCGGACACTGCGAGAGGGCTGTACAAGCAATGATCACACGCACGGCACAGCGGACACACCAGGAACCGCGGTGTTGGCCGTCGAATGGCGCTAGCTGCGCAGCATAAGTGCACCGCCGCCGTCAGTGTCAGCCAGTTTGCCGTGGCATACGGAGCTCCATCGCAGTCTTTAACACTGGTAGCATGCCGCGACAGCGTGGACGTGAACCGTATGTGCAGTTGACGGACTTTGAGCGAGGGCGTATAGTGGGCATGCGGGAGGCCGGGTGGACGTACCGACGAATTGCTCAATACGTGGGGCGTGAGGTCTCCACAGTACATCGATGTTGTCGCCAGTGGTCGGCGGAAGGTGCACGTGCCCGTCGACTTGGGACCGGACCGCAGCGACGCACGGATGCACGCCAAGACCGTAGGATCCTACGCAGTGACATAGGGGACCGCACCGCCACTTCCCAGCAAATTAGGGACACTTTTGCTCCTGGGGTATGGGCGAGGACCATTCGCAACCGTCTCCATGAAGCTGGGCTACTGTCCCGCACACCGTTAGGCCGTCTTCCGCTCATGCCCCAACATCGTGCAGCCCGCCTCCAGTGGTGTCGCGACAGGCGTGAATGGAGGGACGAATGGAGACGTGTCGTCTTCAGCGATGAGAGTCGCTTCTGCCTTGGTGCCAATGATGGTCGTATGCATGTTTGGCGCCATGCAGGTGAGCGCCACAATCAGGACTGCATACGACCGAGACACACAGGGCCAACACCCGGAATCATGGTGTGGGGAGCGATCTCCTACACTGGTCGTACACCTCTGGTGATCGTCGACGAGACACTGAATAGTGCACGGTACATCCAAACCGTCATCGAATCCATCGTTCTACCCTTCCTAGACCGGCAAGGGAACTTGCTGTTCCAACAGGACAATGCACGTCCGCATGTATCCCGTGCCACCCAACGTGCTCTAGAAGGTGTAAGTCAACTACCCTGGCCAGCAAGATCTCCGGATCTGTCCCCCATTGAGCATGTTTGGGACTGGATGAAGCGTCGTCTCACGCGGTCTGCACGTCCAGCACGAACGCTGGTCCAACTGAGGCGCCAGGTGGAAATGGCATGGCAAGCCGTTCCACAGGACTACATCCAGCATCTCTACGATCGTCTCCATGGGAGAATAGCAGCCTGCATTGCTGCGAAAGGTGGATATACACTGTACTAGTGCCGACACTGTGCATGCTCTGTTGCCTATGTCTATGTGCATGTGGTTCTGTCAGTGTGATCATGTGATGTATCTGACCCCAGGAATGTGTCAATGAAGTTTCCCCTTCCTGGGACAATGAATTCACGGTGTTCTTATTTCAATTTCCAGAAGTGTAGATAGTGTGTTTGATCCTGTGCAATAGTGTTTAAGTGCTTTACATCTAGCAAACAATATTTACAATGTGCTTCTCTGTACTCTCTGCCAATCAAAATAATACAGTGTCCGCTAACATATACCTTACAGAACAGCTGTTGCATTATTTTTAACAACATTCTGCCGTATGGTTGCTGAGGTAATAGGAACACATGTAATTTGACTTCTGTCATGGATGCTTTCCTATAAAAGTGAACCATCTGCGTCTAAATTACCATGGATCTGCGCTAAAGCATGACAGAAAGTAAGAGGGGCTATAACGAGGGATTATAAGGAGGTGTGGTTTAATGGTAGTCTGATGATGCATTCTAGAGAGAGGGAGATGTTGCGGCAGGTCATTATTTACACATATTTTATTAATTTTTTACCGTTGTTCTCTCGGGCTGTATCAGTTGTGTGGTACAACCTGCGTTCGACTTGTGTAGAATTGTGTGTTCTGTGGGCGTCATCTACCTCCAATCGTTAACATCAAACCTTCACATAACTCAGTCAGCAGAGAACTTAACAATGCATGCGTGATGAATCATGTCCACCAAACTGATGGATAACTTATTTCGGCACCCTCGTCCACACAAACGAAGATGTATGCGAAATATTCCATTTCCCTGTCACATCTTGGATACAAGCCAAGTCTTCAGTTCCATAATCGCAGTAATTTTGATGTCTTGAAGTTTCTCCCCATAATGAGTGGGACAGAGAACTTGCAGGATGACGGTATGTCAGGGGCTGGAAGTATATTTACTGAAATGGAGTATTAACAGCGTTGCATCTCACACGGCTAACACCTGAGAAGCACACCACTTCAACATTATAGCATGTTTAAGTGCAGAACCGTGTGTCCTAAAGAGTGTGTATTTATGTTCTACAATATACATCTACATCTACATTCATACTCCGCAAGCCACCCAACAGTGTGTGGCGGAGGGCACTTTACGTGCCACTGTCATTACCTCCCTTTTCTGTTCCAGTCGCGTATGGTTCGCGGGAAGAACGACTGTCTGAAAGCCTCCGTGAGCGCTCGAATCTCTCTAATTTTACATTCGTGATCTCCACGGGAGGTATAAGTAGGGGGAAGCAGTATATTCGATACCTCATCCAGAAACGCACCCTCTCGGAACCTGGCGAGCAAGCTACACCGCGATGCAGAGCGCCTCTCTTGCAGAGTCTGCCACTTGAGTTTGCTAAACATCTCCGTAACGCTATCACGATCCTTCGTTGATGGACTAGATTTTCTAAGGACTCTCCCAGTGAATCTCAACCTGGTACCCGCCTTACCAACAATTAAGTTTATATGATCATTCCACTTCAAATCGTTCCGCACGCATACTCCCAGATATTTAACGTAAGTAACTGCTACCAGTGTTTGTTCCGCTATCATATAATCATAAAATAAAGGATCCTTCTTTCTATGTATTCGCAATACATTACATTTGTCCATGTTAAGGGTCAGTTGCCACTCCCTACACCGAGTGCCTATTCGCTGCAAATCTTCCTGCATTTCTCTCTTTCCAGTACCTTCTTGGTATGGAATCCAAACACTACAACAATACTACATAATCGATAGCACAAGTGACTTACGTAAAAAGTTTCAGACTCCTTCCATCTGGAGCTCTATCATGCATAAACCATACATTTCTTCTTTTTCTTATTCGTCAGTTATAGCACCACAATACTCTCAGATGTATCAGGCTTGTACTTACTATACACCAATGAGGAGTGCTAACCTCCTCAGCATGCATGCACCTAGATAGATCGTTTGTAATTGGGTGACTGTCCGCCTCGGTAGCTGAGTGGTCAGCGCGACAGACTGTCAATCCAAAGGGCCCGGGTTCGATTCTCGGCTGGGTCGGAGATTTTCTTCACTCGGGGACTGGGTGTTGTGTTGTCCTACTCATCATCATTTCATCCCCATCGACGCGCAAGTCGCCGAAGTGGCGTCAAATCGAAATACTTGCACCAGGCGAACGGTCTACCCGACGGGAGGCCCTCGTCACACGACATTTCAATTGGGTGGCTGACCTGAGTAAGCCTGTTACGGAACGGTCTTCATAGAACGGCGATTACAGAATTGGCATGAGAATACTGGTCTGTATCACTAGCTTCGGTCAGTTGTGCCAGTTTGTAACACGTGTTTTGCTGTTTCCGATAACAAAGTATCAAAGTGTACTGATTACGTTGAACTCAGCTTGTTCTGTTCGTTCACAATATGTCTAATGTAGCTCGTGTACTGCCCTCCTACTTTTGGCCAGTTCAAAACTAAAACGGAGACAATGTTGCAGGGAGGGTTGGTTAAAGACAGAGGAATAGTCACAAGATGGGTAGAGAGACTATCTAGAGTTTTCTACCGGGTCCATGAATGCTGGAATACTTTGTCACCCCCATCCACATAGGGAGAGATATGTAATCGTAATAGAATCGTACCGAATTTATAAAGTGTTTCTGCTAAGGAACGTAGTTTTCGCACCTCCTCTCAGCTGATGGCTATTTCCTAGTCTGAAGAACAGTATATGTGTTATATATGTGTAGGCAGTGTAACAGTGTTCGCAATATGTCTACATTGGTTTTGAATTTTCTCCTGTTCGTTAGTGTGCTATTTTTATCGTCCTGATAGCTACCTACCCAGTCGTTGACGCGTGAAGGACTAGACGACCATCAAACTAATGGAACAGTACTGTCGGAACATGATGGGATTTCGAGATAATTAGCAATGATCTGTGGCTTGACGGAGGGTATCTCTTACTTGTCTAAATCATGTGGATTCATGAGAAAGAATGTGGCAGGTAAACGATGCTCTGACGGAAGGGGAGTTGAGAGGTGAGCTCTGTACCGTTTCTTCTAGGAATTGTGGGCAAGCAGCTCCCACATACATCTCGCTAAGCGAGTGCAGTGAGAAAATCAGGCCCTAAAACATAGGTTTCTACACACAGAGACAGTCAGCAGCAGATGTTCCGACTTTTGACGGCCGGGGTGGCCGTGCGGTTCTAGGCGCTACAGTCTGGAACCGCGTGACCGCTACGGCCGCAGGTTCGAATAGTGCCTAGGGCATGGATGTGTGTGATGTCCTTAGGTTAGTTAGGTTTAAGTAGTTCTAAGTTCTAGGGGACTGATGACCTCAAAAGTTAAGTCCCATAGTGCTCAGAACCATTTTTTTTTGTTTCGACTTTTGTGTTCTCGATGAATAAGAGACACTTTTCCCTGACATTTGTCTGCCTATAAATGGATTGACTGACATCTTAATAGGTAGACTAAATCCACATCTATATCTGTTTACATACTTTCCAAGCTATGGTAAGGTGCATAGTGGAGAGTTCCCTGTAACGCTATTAATCATTTCCTTTCCAATTCCACTCGCAACTAGAGCAAGGGAGAAAACGACTATATCTGTGCCTCTGCATGAGCGATAATTTATCGCGTCTTATCTTCATGGTTGGGTTGGGTTGGTTGGGTTGTTTTGGGGGAGGAGACCAGACAGCGAGGTCATCGGTCTCATCGGATTAGTGAAGGACGCGGAAGGAAGTCGGCCGTGCCCTTTCAAAGGAACCATCCCGGCATTGGCCTGGAGCGATTTAGGGAAATCACGGGAAACCTAAATCAGGATGGCCGGACGCGGGATTGAACCGTCGTCCCCCCGAATGCGAGTCCAGTGAGTAACTTCATGGTCTGTACGCGAAATATATGTTGGTGGCAGTAGAATCCTTCTGCAGTCAGCTTCAAATGTCGGTTCTCATTATTGTTCCTCGAAAATAACATCACATCCCCTGCAGGGATTCCCATTTGAGTTCTCGAAAATTCTGACCACTAATTTGGCGGAAGCCAATACGAACACTTTCATCGGGCTGTGTTCTGAGGGAAACCTACGTCTGCAGATTCATACATTTTGTGATGAGGCAATCAGCATACACGTATTTTCCCACTGCTCACAGGGTCAGCCTTTCGGAGATATTCTGGAAACACATCTCAGAATGTTTCGGTTTGCAGACAGAAGGGATGAGGGGAATCATATTGTTCAACATCTTGGTATTTTCCCCAGCCATATTTAAGCTCCCAGTCCTTCTGAAAAGGATGTGACAACTTTTGCGAGTCTGGAAACATTAACAGCTGTCTGGCACAGTGAATGGTAGCTTGCAGGCCGGGAGTGGTACAGGCCTCAGGCATGTACGGAGGTTCGCAATCTGGTGGCAGCTGTTCACATGCGACCTCCTGGTGGGGCCAGGGATGAGGGCGGAGGTGTCGCGGGGTTGGAGAAAAGAGTGATTCATCCTACTACCCGTATAGACCGATAAACCTCATCAGAATTAGTTTGGGAGCACTATACCAGGATTGTAAGTGACTTACTTCTACCAGCATGACAAGGCAACTGACAGACGGAACGTAATTAGCGTTCGATCTCTTCGCCCATTTGACAACGGTCGCCACCCATTTTGGTATGGGACAAAATGACTACCTAGCCTATCGGAAGCCTCAGAGACATCACGGAAGCGTCTGTAAAGTTACCTGGCGATTGTAATCTGACTGTAGGAAAACAATTACTTACCATGTAAGAGGGCTCTCTTGATCAATAACGATAAAGAAAAAAAATAGCTGCACTGACTGAATCCACTTTCTTTTCACCCATCTAATTTAAACCCACCCAAGCCAGCCATCCCCAACACCCCATCTCTCCCTAAATCATGGCTTGACAGCAGTGTACATCCTGTTCTGCAATATCTGCAACTTCTCAGCCAACAAACACATCATCATGCACACCCTCTCTCAATACCATATAGCTGCCTTTATCTTGAATGAAACCTGTCTCTATCTGCACTTTGCCATGCATCCTCCACTGAACAGATAATCAGCTTCTCATGGCCCAAGGCAGAGCTGCTACTGGCCACCCCAAGAACCTCCCCATTCAGTCACAGCCACTCTTCAACACTCTTACTGAACACCTTATTCTCACCCTCTTCTTCAAAACTATAAATCTGACCTGTGCCACTGTATATATCTGCCCACATCATCTCATTCCATACAACTTCCTCACCCACACAGACAATACCTTTTCAACGTATGTTATTGCCACTGATCCAATGATGAACTCCAGCGGTGGCATCACTTTACTGACTACCTCCATGGTGATATAGCCCCTCTCTCAATATATACCCACCCTGAAAGCAGTTTCATTCCTAAGGTTATCCTCACCTCTCCTAATCAAGAAGGCCGCATTACTGCAGCAGTCCTTGACCCCCTCAGAAGCGACCACCTCTCTATCCTACTTACCATCCCCTACACCACACATTCTACCCATGCATCCACTTCTCTTACCTCTCCAAAAGATACCCAGGACTACTGCTGTACCAACTGGGATGCCTACAGGGAATTAATAGCTACTGAACTCTGAAGCCATCCCTTATCATTCCAGGATTCCCATGACATCCACCATGCCGCCACCTTCCTATAGCAGACCTTGTCAAATGCCATATCTCACCACATTCCGAAGAAAATCATCAATCCACACCGCCCCACACTCCCACCATGTGCTTGTGTACTCCTCTGTGAATCCAATCGTCTTTACATATCCTCCCTGCAGACCTATGACTGAGACACACCTACACACACTGACAACCACAATGACACATTTGAAATCTGTTGAATCCAAAGAGACTCCACGTATGGCGTCAAACGTGCATAGACCTCAACACCACACTGCCCATAAGCTCTTCCAAATACTTCAAGGTCTTTTACCACTTTACTGGTGACAACCCTGCTCCCTCCTACCACCTACTGCACAATAAATGTCCTCTCCTGGGAACATAAGCAAAACCAACCACTTTCCATCCTACCTCTTGATACCTTCACCATCCCAGATGAAATGGACTTTTATTACTCCTTATTTCCAACAATCCATCAGAGTACCAATACCTCCCTCCCACCACTCTCTCCTAGTTTCCAATACCTCAACAACATCTCACAGACAGAACTCAGCACTCCAACAACAACATAAGACTTTCAATAGACACTCTATCTCAAACACAACACGTCTCCCGGTCGCGACTGTATCACCTACAGACTCCCGAAAGTGTGCCCCTTCTCCTTCCTAGAAATCCTAAATGTCTTTTGTAATACAATGCTTCACACAGGTTTCCATCCTGAACCATGTATAACCTCTCGAATCCTCCTCTTCATCAAACCTAATAAACGTGCCACTGACGTCTCCTTCAACGGTCCCATCAGCCTCAACTTTATGTTTAGCAAGGTCCTTGTGTCCATTCTATCCCAGCATATCCGTAAACACCTGCAAGAACGCCTACCTATTCCTGTCAATCAAAGAGGCTCCTTTTCCTCCGATGACCAGCTCCTGTACCTCTCCCACCAAATCAACAACCGCAAATCCTCGAATTTTGCCTCCCTAGATCTTGAGAAAGCTTATGACCATCTATGGCATTCTGGGCTGCTCTGTAAGCTCAAAACTTATGCACTTCCCATAAATTGTGTTCACTTCATTGCCTCCTTTTCCTCTAACCGCCTGTCTTATGTCACCATCAGCTGCACCAACACCTATACTTTCCATCCCACTGTAGGTGTGGCCCAAGGTTCTGCCCTCTCACCTCTCCTGTATGTACTATACACTGACAATATGTTTATGTCCTCCAGAATGCTGGTGACACTGCCTTCCTCGGCCTCTACCCTACCCTCCAGAAGTCCCGACGATCCCTCTAGCTCCACCTCAATCAGTTGTCCTCCTCGTGCAACCAACGATTCCTCAGAATCAACACTACCAAAGCGCAAGCAATAATTATGGACTGAACCAGTCACAGTTTCCATCCCCATGACTTTTACTTTATCATATAGCACCATTCGAAACAGTTAACTAATATGCTAAAGTACCTCAGACTAACACTTGGTCGCCAACTAACATGAACGTCCCATCTGCTAACCATTCAACAGAAAGCCCAAAATAGGCTAAAATTACTGAAAAAGAATCACAGGGGCAGACCTAGATATGTATACATGTTATTAATTAATGTCCACGGTTACCTGTTTTTATCTGTATGTTATGGCTCATCACAGGAACTTTTGTAGGGGTTTTGATACGAGTTCCACTAACAGAGAGACTGATTCATAAAGAAGGTTTGTATATATAACTTATTGTTTATTTCAAGGATAAGTGTGTAATTTTTTGTTATCTCTTCCATATTTTGGCGTGACTTCTCGGGACAAGCGGCCGCAACTCCAGAGAACAGCGAAGACTGACAATAATTTATGTATATCATAAAGACCCCTCTCACGATTTGATTTCCTTTCTGTATGTTAAGGCTAATCTCAGGAACCGCTTTAGAAATATTGATATGGTTTTCACTAATAGGTAGATTGATTCATGAGGAATGGTTTTGTGTATCACTATATATTATAAACAAGAAACAAGTCGCCTGGCCGTATAGACATACGAAATCGGATCGCATCACTAGTGGCTATATAACACAGATCGTCGGCCGTGTTGGATAAAGCAGTTATGCAGCAATAAAGGGATCGGATGGCAAACAACAGAAATGGAGAATCGCGTCAAACTGCCCATAAGGTAATGAACCACATAACAGCAGCGATACGAAACTGCGTGTTTTGAGATAAGAAACAAATGATCGGAAATGAATATTACTGGAGATACGAAGTGTTACATGACTAGTACTTGTAAGTTATGTCTTTGTAGACTGTTTGCTTCACAACAAAACAACTGTTTGTTGAATAGACGTTGATGCCTCTCCATTCTTGAACAAAACACAACAGTTTGTGATATGATGTGTTCTACGTGGAGTTAACCACTGTTTATATTTCATAATGGGATGTCAACGATCTAGCATTACTGGTCATAAGAACATGCTCATATGTGTTTAACGTAGGATGTAGTTCCCGGAAAGCGGAAAGAATGTGCATAGAAAAGTTTCGCGATAGCCGTCATTCTACCGAAAGAAAACTATCGCCGTGGATATAAAATTACGAGAAACTGATTCGTCCAAGAAACGAGAGATGGCCCAAGTACTCGAGGAAGAATGATACTTTAAATAGAATTTGAGGAGGTGGTGTTGGATCGTGTGTTTCGCGATTCTTAAATAAGCACCACCAAAATATTATCGTGACATGTACTCTTCGAAGAAATCAGAGTGAGCGTCAATTATACCCTTGCTATAAATAACGTGTGCAGTCCAGGAGACCAAAGAACTTCAAGCCTAGGGTCGAGACCTCTGATCGCATTACTACTGTGCTCAACTCGTGCCGTTTGGACTGTCCAAGGATGATGGTTCCTTCAACCGTAATGTCCTTTTAACTTCGGTAATAACCATGCCTAGAGCTATGCAAGTCTGTACGCCACCATCATGTCAGATCAGCAGTAACTTGTGCGGTGGAGCTGTGCGAAATAGGCTAATGGTACCTAATTTGCCGCCGTCCCGTTTCGAGTATGTTATGTAGCGTTCAGTCGGCACACGAGACGCGGCAGCTAACGTTGACGTGCGCGCAGACGGGATATCCCACAGCTCAAAGACACAGCACCGTCGGCACACGGCACTAGCTGGTAGACGTGATTTTGCGCTTTCCATCGGCTGTTGTCGGATTTATTTGGCTCGCAAACCATATAGTTCTTTCAAAAAAATGGATGTGCATAGAATTCCTACCTTAGCCGTGTTAAAACGAACATTTCCTTTCCTGGCCATATGCTATTCATGTTGTTCTCTCTATGTTATACATAAATAAAAAATTTTAATACTCGTGAACGTGAAATAAGACAAAAATGGAAGATACAGTACATGTCTACCCAGGAAAGGAAGTTTATAATATTCACCAAATCAAAAACTCACTCTCTCTCTCTCTCTCTCTCTCTCTCTCTCTCTCTCTCACACACACACACACACACACACACACACACACACACATACGCTCACTTCCGACAGAGAGAGTACTCATATTGGCATAACATCAAATATTAGAGAAATTATTTTTATTAATTTCATATGAAACTCCCACTACCTTTGGAAAAATGAAAAGTGAAAATAAAATTGTATGACGTGGGACGAGAACCCGTGTCCTCTCTCCTGTTTTCTTTAATGCAGTGCCTTAGCCAACTGCGCTTTCATTTTTTCTACTGATCTCATTTTGTTCGTTAATGTTCGTTGCATTTGTCAGGAGCAGTCGTCCCATGACACCTGTTCAGGTTCAACATTGATTCGTTCACTCAGTTTTTTTTTGTATTTTCTTCTCCAAAATGTTATTGATTTTTCATTTTATAAGACATCACAATAAGGGCGGCATGTTTTCATGAATCTTAAATGGGTCGTTGCTTTAAAACGGTTTATTCTCATTATGCACGAGCTATAACGCGTAAACAACTAAAACGGAAAATCTTTTACCTCCAATATGACTTTTCCAGTCATTTTATTACAGATCGTACCAAAAACGATTCATGTGGAGACATTCGACCTGCTGGTGCTTAAAAACAGCCTATATTCATAGGGTGTTCAAAAATGTTCAAATTTGTATGAAATCTTATGGGACTTAACTGCTTCGGTGATCAGTCCCTAAGCTTACACACTACTTAACCTAAGTTATCCTAAGGACAAACACACACACCCATGCCCGAGGGAGGACTCGAACCTCTGCCGGGACCAGCCGCACACTCCATGACTGCAGCGCCTCAGACTCATAGGGTGTAGTGTATAACATAAAACCCATCGAATATAGGCTTCTGCTGAACATGACAAGAACAGTATGGCGTCTTGCTTTCTGCTTGTGGCGCAGAAAGCGCTCTTGCTTTCTATTGGTTTTGCTTTACATGGCACGTTGCCGAAATATTGCAGGACTTACTTTGTGCTTCACGTGACGAAATCATCGAGATAAAAAAAGATGGAAGGTGGCATTACGTCACAAACTTAAAGCCGCTGTCCCTCATCTTAACAAGCTCCAAAACATTAGGTTCAGCGCATTCATACTACCACAGTTCACCACTGTAACACTTCCCCGTGACGTAACTCTGACTGTATAGAATTACTATATCAAATACGCATTCCGTGACGTAACTCTGACTGTATAGATTTTTTTTTTAAATGACTGTTGCGCGCACACGACAGAAATAATGAACAAGAAGCACTCATAAACAGTAGTCTGCTAACGTTTTGGGCTACCTAAAATGGCGCCCACTCTGCCTTCAAAACAACGTACAGCAGTGACAGCAGTGATTGTAGCAGTTTGTGGCGCCACGCGAGCACTGTCGGAGGGGTGTGGTGGGGAGCGGGAAGGCAGTCCTGCCATATACTCACT
Organism: Schistocerca gregaria; assembly: GCF_023897955.1. NCBI lineage: Eukaryota > Metazoa > Arthropoda > Insecta > Orthoptera > Acrididae > Schistocerca > Schistocerca gregaria. The sequence continues at coordinate 751,989,669 of NC_064931.1, forward strand.
TCGGCATGACGCATATTGGCAGAGGAATTATTGCCCATCCGAAAAATCAGCCTTACGGTGTGCTAAATTTTACTTTCACTGAGTAGTGTTTTGTTTTTCGTTTTTCGCCTTTTAAGCGCTCCATCTCTTCCCGTTAGTACATACTACTTTTCAGTTGTATCTTAACATTCATGGTGGTGTCTGTTTGTACTATATCGTGTCTCCTTACCACTTTCGCGCAACAACGCTCTGTGCGTGTTTTTTAGGGAATTAACTAGTTTGAACCTGGGACCTGTTGCTGGTAAGGAGACGCTAGACCACACATGACATGTAGAATTCAGAAGTGTTCAGTGAGACTAGCGATGATATAACCAAATACTAAATGATCTCAGCGTCAGCTCCACTGCATTCCCTGTAAAAGAATCTTAATACTAACTAAACTTAGTGGAAAGGGTTCAAGGCTTTCCTATTTTTAGTTAGCTGGTAAAATAACGTCGAAAAAGCAGTTAAGTTTACCATTGATAATTTTATTCTACTCACAAAACATCGTTTATAAATTGCAATATAGATAAAAGGAAATGTTTCAATACAGGATGGTAAAAACCAACTGCGTTCAACAAAAATGTGAACGAATATTCCCTGACTGGTTTTCCAAGTTCTACAATGGATCGAAGGATGACCTATGCCATATCACATCTATAATCTATGTTTAAATTAAGTTTCACAAAAGAGAAAACTATCAAAATGGTCTACAGTGAACCTCAATTATCTTTAATTACTAATCTAACCTGTCGTAAATTACAGTGGCTGATGTGGCTTCTCAATAACTATAAAAATAGAAAAATCATCGCGTTTCAGATTTTAACTTCAAGTGGCAAATGTGAACACCATGAGTTTTAATTAACGATCGACACTAGTATTACGCAAAAAGGGGGTGTAACAGATGAGACTTCTGCAGTTCTGAGTGAAGCCTTATGCGCTCAAAAATGCGGCATCGCGTGCGTTCATTACCTTGTCGGTGTTTAGGCAGCGTCAGGGCGGCAGCGGCTGGCGCAGCAGCCATCCAGCCCGCCGTCTCGGAACCAACTCTCCTCTAACTTCTCATTACTACAATTTACCGAAGTTAGTTAAAAAAAACTATCTGGTTATGTTTTCATCTGACCAATCAGGGTCTCAATGTTAACCTTAAGCTCCGCCTACAAAAATTTTGTCTATCCAATGAGAAACGTTATACTTTTCGTGGTGGGGCAATGTTTTTTTAAAGTTTGGAACGTAACAGAGACGCTAAAAAGTCTCACGCTAAAACCTGCAGCTAGTGTGGTCCTTTTAGCGTTATCGTAAGATCTATACTGTTCTTCTGGAGGGCTCTATCTTTTAACATGGGCTAGGGAGTGATCCTAATGTAACAGACACGCGAAAAAGTATCACGCTAAAACTTGCGGGTGGTAGTGGCCCTTTTTTGTGTTATCGTAAGATCTATACTGCTTTTCTGGAGGGCTCTAGCTTTTAACATGGGCTGGGGGTGGTCCTTGACATACCTGAGACGCGAAAAAGCCTCACGCTAAAACGTGCGGGTTGTATAGTCGTACAGGTAGGCTCGAGGCGTTGGTGCCCAGCCCCTCCCTTATCTAGCTTAACACGGTTCTGCTCTCGGCTTCTGTCCTCGTTTCTCCCCTCGGAACTGCGTCTGCCTCACGGCGGGAAGGTACGACATGCATTTAGGCATTCTTGTGTTAGTCTGTGGTATTCCATTTGCTCACTCGTTACTCGTATTACTTTGGTTAATTTAATGTCACAATTTATTCGGAGCTATGTGACATACTACTGGATTTGCTTATCATGTCAGGGTTTTCATGTAAGGTGTTGGATTTGCCTGACACCTTACATCTCTTCCCGTTAGTACATACTACTTTTCAGTTGTATATATCTGATACATCTTTGTTCTGTTTATTCTTTTGTCAAGAAGAATGCACAGTTCATTAACTGTTGAGCCTTTTGCCACTAGAATAATATCTTCTGCCTCCACAATGTTTCCAGATCGTAAGAAGTTCAAATGGTTCAAATGGCTCTGAGCACTGTGCGACTTAACTTCTGAGGTCATCAGCTGCCTAGAACTTAGAACTAATTACACCTAACTAACCTAAGGAAATCACACACATCTTTCAGAAACAGTATCTCATTAAACAAGTAACGGGCGACCAGAGAGCTCAATAGCTTACGAAAAACCTCATTATGTCGGTTTGCGTTAACATAAGAGAAGAAATTTCATGTTTATTTTCATACTAGGAAATTCTTTGTTTCACTAGCTGTCGACAACTCTTCAGAAAATACAGTAACTAGCATGAAAAAATTAAATAGAAAGTGTAACTTCTGATATATCGTCACAGGTAAGAAAGTTCAGTGTGTTTACGAACTAACAAAGTATTCTACTCCTTGTGTGCCACCATTCGCCGAAACCTCGTTTCGATGTCTCGAGCGGTTTAGGAGATTTGAGGGGTGTTGTAATTAATATTTCATTATCGCGGGCGTGAGATCGGGAGTGAATGCGCTACACAAGATGCATTTTCTCGAGATCGGAGGCAGATAGAGACGTCCTCCCAAGTCTAAAAAAAATTCAATATCTTAGCTAAATTTCATGCGCAGTAACATATGGTGCCATACCCACGAAACGAAAAATCATAGCGACCCTTATTTTTCATTGCAAACTTTTTGAATTTTCCGTAGTGTCTTACCAAAATGTGTACATCACAAAAGTAAGAGGCACTTTGCGCTGACAATAGCCGAAGCTCGTGCACCCTATAATCCTTTTCAAACCATTTTACAGTAACAATTATATGAAAATATTTGATTATTGCCTTACTTGTAGCGTTATATATCAGCTTCCTGGCGTAGTGCCTGTCATCTCGCTAATGGTCCAATCGGTGCGTGCGGAATATGTGTATGCGTCGCAATATGATCAGGACCAGCGCAACATGCGCGGCGCGCTGTAGTTTCGTGCCAGGACACGTGCTATACGCGTTTCAAGTTGCGCTTAGCCTAAGCCCTTAGTCTGTACTGCCATCTCCCTTCTTTTTTTACCTCCATAGACGAAATGGCTTCTCAATGGGAAATAGCTGGAAGTGACGACACAAACCTCGTTGACCGCCACGTCAACGTTAACTAACTCGTACCGTGTACCGATGGCATTGTGTGGTGATACAGATGTCTGCGAGAGGATGGCGAATTCTGGGGATTTAGATGTGTAGTATTTCTGCAGCCGAGAGCTCAAGCTATCGGCAGTTCAAATGGTTCAAATGGCTCTGAGCACTATGGGACTTAACTGCTGACGTCATCAGTCCCCTAGAACGTAGAACTACTTAAACCTAACTAACCTAAGGACATCACACACATCCATTCCCTAGGCAGGATTCGAACCTGCTACCGTAGCGGTTGCGCGGTTCCACACTGTAGCGCCTAGAACCGCTCGGCTACTCCGGTCGGCCTATCAGCAGTGTTGTGTCCAAGTCAGTTTGCTAACAAGCTGGCTGCGTATTCGATTACCGTCTCGCCCATGAACACAAAGTAAAACTGATCTTTCAACAGCTTCGGAAAACCCGATAAACAAAGCCAAAGCAAAAGCAAAATTGACAGGTAAAGTATTTTAAACATCAAACATTACAGAGGGAAAAGTTGATCGAATAATTAACGATGAAATAGTCTTCTGAAAACCAAAAGATAATATGAGAATTGAAGTCTGTGTTAGGGCAGAGGTAAAATTTTGAGGCTGCCCTTCCAAACGCCACTATAAAAATCTGTACTGGGATGCTAGTGAAGCGTCCAAAGAACAGTAATCCTGTAGCTGCATACAGATTTAAGATACTCTGCTGTGGAAATACCAGTCACTGTTCGTTCTTGTTTTGTTTTACTTTACAGTGGGTTTCAGTTCGTAGCGTTACCCAATATTCACCGGCCAGAGAATCGTGCAGTAAATTACCGCAAAGTACAAGGGGTGTGTTTCAGAGGAATGGCAAGCAGCATACTAAAAGAATATTTAATGGAGGACGCGTTACCAACAACTGCTGCGCGCCCTCGTTGACATAGATTATTGCTGAAATATTAACTTCAGTACTGGTGATACTGTTATATCATCTGCGTTATACGAATGCTTCGACACGACATTCCCAAATCTGGGCGCCCCTTAAAGCACCAACCATTTTGTCTAAACTGATGCTGAAAAATGTATTAGTGGACGCAAACTGCTACGCAAAGTACTGAAATCGCCAGATGTAAATCATACGCAAGCTGACTTTTGTAGGACCTCCGTAGCATTACGACTGTGCTTTCCCAGACACGTCGCATCAAAGAGAATCCACTTTAACGGAACAGAATAAGCCTGCGGAAATTCGTACGTATTTCAGTACCTTCAAAATCTCTAAGAAAGTGTCGTGGTATTATTAGTTGCGAGGTTCTAGAAAAAAGTCCTGCGCTTACAGAAATATTCTAACATGCTAGAACATGACAAAAGTCACAGATCCGACGGGCACCCCAATATTTGTATTTCAGCAACCAAGACTTAAATAATTTTCTTTGCATGAGTAATGATGTTACAGAACTCACATTGTTTGCTTAGAAAGGGCATGTAAGAATAGCGTACAGGACCCACTGATTCGCGTGGTACATCTTTACTTTCTTTTAATTTCTAGAGCTCCTAAAGCAACATTGGCGTTAATGCTAGATTCCTCCTGTTGTCTAGATTTTGCAAAACACCTAAGGTCCTTAATCATAGTTTATGGCTCCCTATGAATAACTGCTATTCACTTTACTATTTCTCCCAAAGGAATAAGGCGAGAAAAATAAGGGCATAGAGGCATTCATTTTCCCCTATTCCAATACTCGAACGTCCACCTTTGTTGCTCAGTGGTCAGTCTGCCCTTGTCAGCATTGAGATGCAGACATCTTGTTTCCGTGCGGTTCTAGGCGCTTCAGTCTGGAACCACGTGACCACTCCGGTCGTAGGTTCGAATCCTGCCTCGGGCATGGATGTATGTGATATCCTTAGGTTAGTTAGGTTTAAGTAGTTCTAAGTTCTAGGTGACTGATGACCACAGATGTTAAGTCCGATAGTGCTCAGAGCCATTTGAACATCTTGTTTGTGTCCCACAGTGAACGCCCATGGGCAGTTGTTTAGTTCCTATTTGTTGTGAAGTATTGAGCATACGTTCTAACTATTGTGCACTCCTGTAGACAAGCCACGATCAAAATTATTTTTCTACAGGATCATGCCAGACTACACACATATCAGGTTGAATGCTTCCTATGAAACGATCTACATCTGGACCTCCTGGATTTCGTGGGCATCCACTTCTCAATTACGACCAGCATCGTTTACGTCAAGATGATTAATGCCGATGCATACACAACTATGGAGAACAAATTTGTGAACTCACTTAAGTTCAAACACTACAATAGTCGCATTGGAGTGGTGACAGTGGATCACACAGGCGTGGCTTGTGCTCCATTGTAGTCTTTGCACTCCCCTTTGAGGCGCCAGCTGATGTCGGAACTGTGGCCCTGACTGCATGAGAATGTGGACATCCATGTGACTGAGAAAGGGCAGATGTTTAAGATATAAGATTTACAATGGTATCCACCAAACAAAAATCGAACGCACGAAGCACATACCGTTCTTCCTGCTCTTTTGCGGTTGTCAAGCGATAGTGACGTGTGATGGCTGTCGCCAGGAAGACCATGTCGGGTCGGAGAATCGGCAGCACCTGTGGCAGCGACAATTCTCCCCATCACCTAAATCAAATTGACAAAGACATCCTCCATGCACGAAGAAATTGCCGATCACCTGGCAGTGCTGACGTCCTGTGAATCCAATAAGGACATGACGCAGGTCACGCCGCCAGCCCAGGTGGTGACAACCCTGCAGCATCCCCAGCCGCCATCTGTAGGAGAACCTCAAGGAAAGATGAACATCGACAATAGTGTCGTGCCATCAGCGGCCTCTCTTACTGAGGGATCGATGTCGAATGATCAGCACCCACACTCCGACGCAGAAATTCATGTCCGTCAGTAACAATCACCTCACAAACACCTTATAACGATTGCCTCCTCTGCACGACAGAACAGGAAAGTGATGACGTTATGGAGGACATAAATTTGTAAATTTGTGGTAAGTTCTATGGGACCAAACTGCTGAGGTCATCTGTCTCTAGGCTTACACACTACTTAATCTAACTTAAACTAACTAACGCTAAGGACAACACACACACCCGTGCCCAAGGGGGGACTCGATCCTCCGACAAGGAGAGCCACGCGAACCGTGGCAAGGCGCCTGAGACCACACGGCTACCCCGAGCGGCGGAGGACATAGAAGACGCGCTAGCGGCGGGGGCGGGCTGACCTGACACCTTCCACAGTCAAGATATGGTCTCCTTGTCTGCTCTTGACCTGCTGGCTATGGCACCAAGGGAAGATGAACCTCCATCAGCTGCCCATTGGAAAGAGATGTGAAATTCGATCTTTGAAGCTTGTATGCAACAGCAGCTGACAACTTACAGCCCATGGGCAGACGAAACTGAATGTGACACGCCGACAGAAAGAGAGGGGGGACAATAGACACTCCGGGATGATGATGGTATTGAAACAGAGGATGACACGAGTAAAGCTGGAATACTAAACACCTTTTTCCAAAGCTGTTTCACATAGGAAGACCGCACTGCAGTTCCTTCTCTAAATCCTCGCACAAACGAAAAAATGGTTGTATTCGAAATAAGTGTCCAAGGAATAGAAAAGCAACTGGAATCACTCAACACAGGAAAGTCCACTGGATCTGACGGGATACCAATTCGATTCTACACAGAGTACGCGAAAGAACTTGCCGTCCTTCTAGCAGCCGTGTACCGCAAGTCTCTAGAGGAATGGAAGGTTCCAAATGATTGGAAAAGAGCACAGGTAGTCCCAGTCTTCAAGAAGGGTCGTCGAGCAGATGCGCAAAACTAAAGACCTATATCTCTGACGTCGATCTGTTGTAGAATTTTAGAACATGTTTTTTTGCCCGAGTATCATGTCGTTTTTGGAAACCCAGAATCTACTCTGTAGGAATCAACATGGATTCCGGAAACAGCGATCGTGTGAGACCCAACTCGCTTTATTTGTTCATGAGACCCAGAAAATATTAGATACAGGCTCCCAGGTAGATGCTATATTCCTCGACTTCCGGAAGGCGTTCGATGCAGTTCCGCACTGTCGCCTGATAAACAAAGTAAGAGCCTACGGAATATGAGACCAGCTGTGTGGTTGGATTGAAGAATTTTTAGCAAACAGAAAACAGCATGTTGTTCTCAATGGAAAGACGTCTACATACGTTAAAGTAACCTCTGGCGTGCCACAGGGGAGTGTTATGGGACCATTGCTTTTCACAATATATATAAATGACCTAGTAGATAGTGTCGTAAGTTCCATGCAGCTATTGGCGGATGATGCTGTAGTATACAGAGAAGTTGCAGCATTAGAAAATTGTAGCGAAATGCAGGAAGATCTGCAGCGGATAGGCACTTGGTGCAGGGAGTGGCAACTGACCCTTAACATAGACAGATGTAACGTATTGCGAATACATAGAAAGAAGGATCCTTTATTGTATGATTATATGATAGCGGAACAAACACTGGTAGCAGTTACTTCTGTAAAATATCTGGGAGTATGCGTGCGGAACGATTTGAAGTGGAATGATCATATAAAATTAATTGTTGGTAAGGCGGGTACCAGGTTGAGATTCATTGGGAGAGTCCTTAGAAAATGTAGTCCATCAACAAAGGAGGTGGCTTACAAAACACTCGTTCGACCTATACTTGAGTATTGCTCATCAGTGTGGGATCAATACCAGGTCGGGTTGATGGAGGAGATAGAGAAGATCCAAAGAAGAGAAGCGCGTCTCGTCACAGGGTTATTTGGTAATCGTGATAGCGTTACAGAGATGTGTAGCTAACTCCAGTAGCAGACTCTGCAAGAGAGACGCTCTGCATCGCGGTGTAGCTTGCTGTCCAGGTTTCGAGAGGGTGCCTTTCTGGATGAGGTATCGAATATATTGCTTCCCCCTCCGCCACACACCGTTGGGTGGCTTGCGGAGTATAAATGTAGATGTAGATGTGATGCCCTGTATGCCCTGATCACTCCAGCGACCAAATAAATGGCAGTGGGTCACTGGCATTTGGACAACGATATACTATTCTGTCGTCGTCCATGACGAAGCAACGTGAGGCAGAGACAAGGCAACAAACTTTTTGACTGGCAATAATCAACCTCAGCACTATCAAAATGTGCCATAAATTGTCCATATTGCAAGACATGCTTAATGCTGCCACCATTGACGTCACTCTCCTGCAAGAGGTCCACGTAGCCAGCTTTCCCGATCTCTTCAGTTACGCAGTGAATGTCTCTCACGCTTTGGCCACCAACAGTGGCGTCTCCATCTACTTAGAGAGGGCTCGGTAGCAGGTGACGTTCTATATGCAGGACAGTGATGTCAATGGTGACAGCATTAAGCTTGTTTTGCAATATGGATAATTTATGGCATGTTCTGATAATGTTGAGGTTGATCTTTGCCAGGGCATGGCTGCTAGGGTGAATGGAATCCGACTCATCAGTGTCTGCGCTGCTTCCAGTACAGCTCGACGGTGGGAACACTCCAACTTATTTGCAGACGACATCTCAATGCTCTGCCAGACGATCTGGTGATTGGTGGGGACTTCAGCTGAACGCAGGCGCCTTCAGACCAGCTCCTGCACCATCCCCCATGGGCTGAGGTTGACATTCTTATCCACAGTCTTCAACGGGTGGACACATGGCACCACATCTGCGGTGATAGCCATAGTTATGCTCTCTTCACCAGTCATTCGTCCAGTCAACTCGACCAGATTTATGTCACTTGCTCACTCCAGACATTGAAATGCAGTGTGGAGCTATGGCCAACAGCTTTTTCGGAGCACTTTATCTACATCTGTGCCATAGCTGTTATGTATATAGTTCCGCATAGTCAGCGCGTACACAACTTTCCCACTAGAGCACAACAGCGCAGGCGCAGCGCTCGTCCGTTTCCGCACTACGAGATGGCGCTGCCATAGAGACGGACCAAATTCTGCTTCCGCCGATCCGCGTATTAATATCTAACGCAGCCAATGAGATTGCTGCTAACGTAGAACCTTTTCTCCTCATGGATCACAATCGTGCAGTGATATATGAACGCCCGAGGTATTATAACGAGTGTACAGACCTACGATTAGTCAGTCTGCACCAGTTTGCATTTGTCTGCACCAGTCTGCACCAGTCTGCATTTGTCTGCACCAGTCTGTACCAGTCTGCATTAGTCTGTATCAGTCTGTACGAGTTCTACATTTGTCTGTACCAGGCTATAGTCAAATTTCAGTCTGTGCCTAATAAGATTCCCATATTCCTGTACATAGCCATGAAGATAAATGTATAGACACTTTTGTCAAGTACCAGTGATATATGTGAGAATAAGATTAAAGTACTAATACCAAAGGAACTTGAGATTGTCAATTGTAAATAGCATCCAGAAACAAGTTAAGTAATTTTTATGCTTGTTATTATTTTAATATACGTGTGTGAAAATTAATTAAGTTCTGTTTAAAGTTGGTCACCGTCAATCTGCTACTCTAAGCTTGCAAGTGGCATTTCTATCGTCTGACCTAAAGGCAGAAGATAAACACGCCATGATAAGACCACGAGACATATTGCTGACACTCGCCTACTTCGTTAGAGTGGCAAGTCAAATAATCTGATGGTGTGTGCACTGAAGGTCTTACAGTACGCACACCACAATAGCCCTCAGTCCCTTCAGGGTATGGCGAAGCATAAGCCCATGAAAGCTCAACTCCACCCACTTGACTTCCCTAGTCTGTCGAGAAGCCATAGAAGATATACGGAATAAGTGTGTCTGCCATTATGATCTGTAGCCCCCAGCCCTAGGATGGTGGAGTGACCATGCAGAATCGGCAGTAAGTGAACCTTCATGGTTTACGGTAGAGAAGCTGCTGCATGCCGTAGACACATAATAGACTTTTACTTTACCATTCTCAGAGAATGTTTTGGTCAGCCACCCATCAAACAGGACAGACAGACAGACGTCAGTCAACTGTGTCAAAGAAAAAAATCGTTTCTCTCACACATCTCCATATGGAAGGAGACCTGCAAGCACACAAGACAGCCTGGCCACAGAACGACCTACAATGTATCACAAACTTACTGTGCGCAAAAGGCCTGTGTTATCAACATGACCGTAGGATTCTCAGCAAACAATGCGATGTAGCCAAAGCTTTTCATGACCATTATGCTCGACTGTATTCAGCAGATTTGACTGTCGTTATTGACGTCTGGTGGTTGGCCCATGGCCCCATACCGCAGCCATGGGAAGTGGACTCGACAGGGGTCGGCCGGCCGCTGTGGTCTCGCGGTTCTAGGCGCGCAGTCCGGAACCGCGCGACTGCTACGGTCGCAGGTTCGAATCCTGCCTCGGGCATGGCTGTGTGTGATGTCCTTAGGTTAGTTAGGTTTAAGTAGTTCTAAGTTCTAGGGGACTGATAACCACAGATGTTAAGTCCCATAGCTCAGAGCCATTTGAACCATTTGACAGGGGTCGTGACAGAAGACAAGATGTCCAATACCATTGACAGAGGAGCGGCCAACAAGACCCCAGGACCAGATGGTCTCTTTGGAGTTTTGTCAGCAGCTGTCTCTCCAGTTGACAATTGGTGGTAGGAGAGACGACGTCGCAGTTACAGATAGTCTGCGTAAACCAGTTATGTACATATGGATCCTGATAACACCTTCAGCATCAACTAAGGCCTGAAGGTGGAACATTGAAGCGCCAAAACTGGTACCTGAGCGATAAATAAGATCATAAAAATGGCTGTAGGCGTTTCATTTTCTTACAAAAAAAAAAAGAAATGGCCGAATTGATGGCTGCCATGTGGAGGAAATGCGTTCGATTCCCGGTACTGCAAGGATTTTTTTCCTTGATTTTAGGACTGGTACGGAGCGTACTGAGCGTTATGATGCCAACTGAGAAGCTTCCTGAGAGGCTCCCATGGTCTGGGAAGTCTGCAAAACGGCCGGAAAAATGGTGCGCTGACTACATGTCAGCTGAAGCCCAAGTGTAGAAGAGCTTGGTGGTGTCTTGCGGCAAAATGGAACCGATGTACTCCAGAGTGCCACATTGGTAAACAAAAAAACAAAATCATTGCTGACCCGGATTTAGAATGGTCCATATTATAGTTTCTTCATATTCTCAATGAAATGTCCCGAGTCTTCTCTATACTCGTCAGTCTTTCCCACATGCGGCAGAAGCAGGGAGGCCAAGTGTTTCGCCAGAGTCAGAGGCGCTTACAATCGGTCTTAATGGAACAGGCTCATAGATAATTCATACACCCGATGTGGTAGAGCTTCTGTGTTGTGCAGGTTCCTCTGTATGTCTGCCAGGAGAGTGGACACTTTGTTCAACCGGTTCATACTCTACGTGACCTGCTTGTTGGATCTGTGCTTAGTTTTTGGTATGTCGTCTGATCTAATAAGTCCAGGATCTTCTGCTCATAATCTTGGGTCTTCATTACAGCGGTCGCATTTCCCTTGTCAGTAAGCACTAGCAATATACTCTTGGCGTTAACTCTCTTGATAAGTAGTAACTATCCTTTATTCAGGTTGCAAACTGCTGGTCTCGCTTTGCGCAGTATTCTGGCAGTTTGGGTGCGTATTTCCTCAGCTCTTTCACACGACCATTGATCAAAGAGGAACAGTCTGTCCTTCGAAAAGAAGAGAATTCCGCTGTCATTCTAAGAACTATATCTGGGAAGGATATCAGCGAGAAGCTAAAGACACTAAAACGTGGACCAAAAGTGCTACTCAGTGATTCTCTGGAGTACATTGTTTCCATTTTGCCGCAAGACATCACCAACCTCTTTCGTGCATGTCCAATCACGAGCTATTAATTCAGTGAGGGCCAACTTCTTAAAGGACTTGGTACCTTGTTAACGTAAGATGCGGTACTGACACGTCGATGATACTTTCCTTGTGTCGAGCCATGGTGAGGAGCAGCTCAGTGACTTCGTAAGACAATTAAACAATATTCATGACAACATAAAATTTATCATGGTGGTAGAAAACGTTCAACAGCCATTCTTTCTAGATGTGGTGGTTAAGAGAGATGGTGAAAGTCTGGGACACAGCGTGTGCCGAATACCGACGCACACGAACCGATACCTGCACAAACTGTCAAATCTCCACCACAGCCTACAGGCAATTTGTCAGCAAGTGGCCACGAAAGCCTTAACAATTTTGTTTATTTGTGTAATACACCATGTATACACACACTCAAATATTACCTATTCAGATATTTCGAAAACGATATCTCGTCATCTCTACTGTTTATCGTTGCCTTTAATTTACTAGAACAGTGGTCGAATATTTTTGTGGTTGGATAATTTGCCCCGTCTGTGCCAGAATCGAGTTACGGCGTGAAAAGTGGTAATTTTTATTCCTAACTACATATCTCTGCACGCTACCGTCATTTTTAATGATGAAATTCTGGAAAGCTGTAGTTGTGGAACCCATACCACATCGTAATAATATGGGACACTGACCATATAGAAAGAAGGATAATGCAAATATTCCCAAGCTTGTCTGACTGACGAGAGAGTGTAACGGAACCACTGGAAAATTTTTACCTATAATATTCTTGAAAATGTAAAAAAAAAGAGCTTAAAGACGTACATAGCATTTGTAATGAATTCATTGGATTAATAGTACAAGAGTTTCAATTTTTTCTTACACTGATGATTATGTAAAGCAGACTAAACAAACTTTCTGATATACTGTCCTCCAGTCCTCCAAAACTAGCAATCGCCTGCAGACTAAAACTTAAGCACGTGCGGCATATACCAAGGAAACGAAAGTTGTGGAATACCCTAATATCGCGTCGGGCCCCCTTTTACCCGACGTGCTGCATCAATCCAACGTGAAATGGACTTAGTGTTCAAAAATGTGTGTGGAATCTTATGGGACTTAACTGCTAAGGTCATCAGCCCCTAAGCTTACACACTACTTAGCCTAAATAATCTTAAGGACAGACACACACACCCATGCCCGAGGGAGGGCTCGAACCTCCGCCTGGACCAGCCGCACAGTCCATGACTGCAGAGCCTCAGAGCGCTCGGGTAATCCCGCGCGGCAGAAATGGACTCAACAGTCGTTTGAAGTTCCCTGTAGAAATATTGTACCATGTTGCCTCTATAGCCGTCCATGTTTGCGAAAGTGTTGCCGGTGCATGATTTTGTGCACGATCTAACCTCTCGATTATGTCCCATTAATGTTCAATGAGATTCATGTCGAGCGATCTTGGTGTCCAAATCATTCGCTCGAACTGTGCAGAATGTTCTCTAAACCAGTCGCTAACAATTGTGGCCCGGTGACATGGTGCATTGTCATCCATAAAAATTCCATCGTTGTCTGGGAACATGAAGTGAAGTAAATGAATGACTAAAAATGCTCTCCAAGTACCCAAACATAACTGAGGATCCAGTCCATTCCATCTAAACATACCCCACACCAATATGGAGCCACCACCAGCCTGCACAGTGCCTTGTTGGCAACCCGAGTCCATGGCTTCGTGGGGTTTACGCCACACTTGAAACCTACCGTCAGCTCTTACGAAGCGAAATCGAGACTCATCTGACCAGGTAACGGTTCTCGAGTCGTGTAGGACCCAACCGATATGGTCACGAGCCCAGGAGAGGCGCTGCAGGTGATGTCGTGTTGTTAGCAATGGCTCTCGCGTCGATCGTGTGCTGCCATAACCCATTAACGCCAAAGTTGGCCACACTGTCGTCACGAATACGTTCATCATACGCCCCACATCGGTTTCTGCCGTTATTTCACGCAGTGTTGCTTGTGTGTCAGCGCTGACAGCTCTACGCAAATTCCGCTGCTCTCAGTCGTTGAGTGAAGCCCGTCACCCACAGCGTTGACCGTGGTGAGAGGTAATGCCTAAGGTATGGTATTCTCGGCACACTTGTGACACTGCGGACCTCGGAGCATGAATTCCCTAACGATTTCCGAAATAGAATGTCCATGCGTATAGCTCCAGCTACTATTCCGCGTTCAAAGTCTGTTAGTTCTCGTCGTGTGGCCGTAATGACGTTGGACACCTTTTCACATGAATCACGTAAGTACAAATGACAGTGCTGCCAATGCACTCCCCTTTTATGCGTTGTGTAGGGATCTTTCCGTTAGCTACGCTTTTTAATGTTTGTGTTTTATTCAGAGATCGATTACGGAGCTTCTTGTAAATCTGACGTTTTTGCTCCGAGATCGCATTCAGACTGTTACGGAACAGGAGAAGCGAACAACAATCTCCGTAGTAGTGCTTTACTGTTATTACAAACTGCTAGCAATTGCATGTGTATTTTACCATATGCGTTTCGCTTTATTCATTTAAACATCGTCAGCTTAAAAAAATGAGCATTTATTTTAGCACACAACAATGAATAAAACGAAACTTGTGTCATAAAATACGTAAGAATTTCCTAGTAGTTGCCAGAACGAACCTTTAAAACTGATGGTACACATGTTTCACTTTTGTCTGGCCATCGGTAACATAAAGAGAAGTTTGGTAATCACTCCTGCCTTCTGATTGTTTCTTTACCAGCTCAATAAATTTATAATTAATAATTACGCTATTCCAAGTACTGTTGTGTTTCATTACCACAATAAATGTATAATTGATCTATTCCGAGCATTTATCTCAATCTTAACATTTGAATTATTAATGTTGTTGTACCTTCGTTCGTGACTCAAGAATAGCAGTCGTGATTACTTCAATATAAAAAAAAAATATTTTATAAGTATGTAGGGGAGACAGTGTACATTTGTAAAACACAAGTGAAGATACGTTGGATGCATTCTTTTCTGTGTGAACTATATCTTATTTAATTGATATCCTGTATACTGGCACAGATAAAAAATTGTGAAAGTATTAATGTTTCAGTGTTGTTATATATATGTATACGCATGTATCGTTCATATTCTTTGAAGGTTGTCTGTCACATGTCTCATAAATTCTTTGGTTAATTTTTTGTGTAGCTGTGATGATCTCTGGCTACGTTTTGAAATGTGCAGTTGGTGTTTCGTATCATTCTGCCGTACTATGCTATTTCTAAAACAGCATTTGATGATTTGTCAACAGCAATCAACAGTTTTAGTGAGGCAGGTCCATTGCCACACAAAAGATGTGCATTGTTCGTCATCTCGCTCTACATTTGATTCGTCGCTAACGCCTTTACAATACAGCATCGCGCCCCTAGTGTGAAAGCTTGTTCGTTGTTAACGAACACTTCGGGGTAAGAACTCCAAGAAAACATAACAACTTTATCTTTACTAACGATATTTTAATAAGCATCTAATAGCCTACAAGAGGCAGCCCTCCCTTGAAGCACGACAATAACACAGGTGACGCACAGCTAAGAGCAAATACGGCCGAGGTCATCAGGCTTTGTTTTGAACAGTCGAGCACAACACAGTTCTCTTACACTGGTGCCAGTTTTCTTCAGCCCGTAAACACTACGACAGTCGTATGTAACTGAGCATCTCCTTTAACAAGGGTCGGATAATGCTGTATGTCGGTAGCGTTTGGCATCACAATTGGATACGAAATATTTCTATATAACCTAAATTGCTTCATTGGCCCGTTGCAGTGACCTCTCCCAGTCTTAAAGATAACTGCCTTCAAAGGAAGTATTGAACATCGCCAGCTTGCTTACTGCCGATATTGCCGGTATTGTTCGCAGAAACATTTTCAGAGAATAAGGTTAAATCGACATCTATATAACTTCTGTGTTCTAAAAATTATTTGCTTCAGAATAATTTCATGCTACGTATTTGTAACGACAAAACATTCATAATCCCAAGAAAAATTCTGTTCATATAACGACGAAAGCCTATGTACCAGTTTTATAGTCTTCTTCGTGCCATTTTGGTAGTGGACGGCATGTTGCGAACTTTGGAGCTACCTTTGACAGTCACACAGAACACACGCTTATCGCAAAGCAGATGGTCAACAGCAGGATAATGACATATGGGTGACATGTGAATCTCTAGACAATAGCTAGTGCGCTGTGTGAAAAACGTTCGATTCAATGCTAATGACTTGTTAGATACTTTTCTTCGTGCGCAGTCGTGTGGCACGAGAAAAAATACAGGCCAGTACTAAAGTCAGGTGTTGCTCTAGAAAGAATACAGTCTCTTTTGGCTGCTCCATGTCGTCGAGTATGGAGCACAACAATTGCTTTACTTACTTCCTATCGTCTATAAAGTGATTATGAAAGCTGTGGGTTTGGAAAATACCCTGACTAAAATCCTAGATTATTATTTTAGATCAAACA
The DNA here is from genome assembly GCF_023897955.1 of Schistocerca gregaria. Lineage (NCBI taxonomy): Eukaryota > Metazoa > Arthropoda > Insecta > Orthoptera > Acrididae > Schistocerca > Schistocerca gregaria. Next base: position 752,006,081 of record NC_064931.1, read on the forward strand.
TGTACCAAAAAAAAATGGCTCTGAGCACTATGGGACTTAACATCTTAGGTCATCAGACCCCTAGAACTTAGAACTACTTAAACGTAACTAACCTAAGGACATCACACAACATCCAGCCATCACGGGAATCGAACCCGGGAACCCGGGTGTGGGAAGCGAGAACACTACCGCACGACCACGAGATGCGGGCAAAGATGTACATCTTGCTCAGAAAAAATCTAATACTTCACTCTTCCCCAAGTATTCGTCTGCTGTATCAACATAATTATCTATCAGTAGCCAATGTAGATAAAAGCACATTAGTGTCTTGACGCGGGACCAAAGGACGAGGCTTTTATGAAGGAAGAAATTATTGTCACAAATTGTTAATAAGTAGAGGAAGAAGGTAGAGGAAAGCTCTTGATCACCGCGCTACGCCCCAAGGTACTGGGTTCAATGTAAATCCCCTCACATTATGCCATGGACAGATACGTCAATAACCTCTACAAAGACTTCGAAGGACTAACATTAGCACAAAAACAAGGCAGACACATGGGTATATATACAGGGTGCTTAAAAAGTGTCCAATATTCCTGTAGGAGGTCTTATTGCTTAAAACTAGAAGAAAAGCTACTATAATGAAATCTCAAGAAACCAATACAGCCGCGCGAGGTAGCTGTGCGGTCTACGGCGTCTCGAAACGATTCGCGAGGCTCCCCCCGTCGGAGGTTTGTGTCCTCCCTCGGGCATAGGTGTGTGTGTTGCCCTTAGTGTAAGTTAGATTAAGTAGTGTGTAAGCCAATCTGTCCTCTCATTCCCATCTGTCTATGGTTCAAATGCCTCTAAGCACTATGGGACGTCTGAGGTCATCAGTTCCCTAGAACTAAGAACTACTTAAACCTAACTAACCTAAGGACATCACACACATCCATGCCCGATATAGGATTCGAACCTGCTACCGCAGCGGTCGCGCGGTTCCAGACTGTAGTGCCTAGAACCGCTCTGCCACTCCGGCCGGCTCCCATCTGCCTGTTGCGTAGAAGAAGACTTATAGGTAGTGCCTTATGTGGTTAGCTCTTCTTCGCGGTGAACCACGAACTCCGGAAAAAATTCTCATAGCCCCATTCGGATTGTTTCGCAGGCATTGGTTACACGCTCCAGTAACGTCTGCACATTGACGATTAGTTGGCACACACCAATGCGTTTAAATATCCCCGTAGCTGGAAATCCAATGGTTTCAGGTCCGATCAAGGGCGGTGGGGGGAAGGGGGGGGGGGGGGGGGTTACTGGATCACCTTGCCCAATCCATCGCCCATGAAACATTGCGGTGAGGTACTGACGCACGGTCCTTAGAGAATGGTATAATGCCCCATTGCTCCTAAATCACAGTTGTTGCTTTTTTGCAAGGGTAACGTTCTCCAATAGCGCCGATAATTCATCGCCCAGTAATATTTTCTACGCAGCACCTGTTAATCTGTTCAGATAAAGTGTCTGGTCGTATGAGTCTGCCACCGAAAATTCCTGCCCATACATTGATCCTGACGCGATCCTGATGCCTCACGGTTCTAGGCGCGCAGTCCGGAACCGTGCGACTACTACGGTCGCAGGTTCGAATCCTGCCTCGGGCATGGATGTATGTGATGTACTTAGGTTAGTTAGGTTTAAGTAGTTCTAAGTTCTAGGGGACTAATGACCACAGCAGTTGAGTCCCATAGTGCTCAGAGCCATTTGAACCATTTGAACCTGATGCCTCACCTCCATGTTTGCTCAAGGATTTGCATCTGTCGACTGTCTGCCGCCGATACCTGAGTGGTCAGCTCGACAGAATATCATTTCTAAGGGCCCGGGTTCGATTCCCGGCTGCGTCGGAGATTTTCTCCGCTCAGGGACTGGGTGTTGTGTTGTCCTAATCATCATCATTACATCCCCATCGACACGCAAGTCGCCGAAGTGGCGTCCGATCGAAAGACTTGCACCTGGCGAACGGTCTACCAGACGGGAGGCCCTAGTCACACGACATTTATCTGTCCACTCGTGCATATTGTAATAATTTACTGTGTCATCTCTTGTGAATCCTAGTTCATCTGCAAATTCTACACATTACTCACCACATGTAAAGTGGTCCATATCTCAACAAGTATTCGAAATGGTTCAAATGGCTCTGAGCACTATGGGACTTAACATCTGAGGTCCCCTAGACCCTAGAACTACGTAAACCTAACTAACCCAAGGACATCACACACATCCATGCCCGAGGCTGGATTCGAACCTGCGACCGTAACAGCCGCGCGGTTCCAGGCTGAAGCGCCTAGAACCGCTCGGCCACACCGGCCAGCAACAAGTATTCGCTTCTGGGCATGAAGTTATAGGCACTTTTCTTCTAGTTTTGACGAAGACTATCTCCTGTAGAATATGTGACACTTTTGCTTAAAAGTCCTGCATATTCAACAAACTGCTACAGAATGTTAAATCTTATACGTAATGTGGTGAAGTTTAAGGAAGAAATGTTAGTGACTGACAACCCGTTGCCAATGAACCATTGTCCTTGCCGCAGTACCTCAGTAATACGTATAGCCGTACTATAGGTGAAACCATGTCTGAGAAGAATCTGTTGAGAGATCACACGAAGGTGTGGTTCCTGGGGAGGGCAGCAGTCTTTTCAGTAATTGCAGGATCAACAGTTCTGATGACTCAGTGATCTGGCTCTTGCAAATTGGTGCTGCGAACAGCTGAAAGCTAGGGAAATTACAACTATCATATGTCCCAAGGACATGCAACTCTAACGTATGATTGAATGATGATGGCATTCATTTGCCTAAAATATTCAGAAGGTAAAATAGGTTTCATTCGGATCTCAGGGCGAAAATTACTCAGGAGAATATTGTCATCAGAAAAAAAATATAGCGTTCTACGAATCGGAGCGTAGAATGTTAGCTTCCTTAACCTGTTACGTCAGAGAATGTAGCAAAAGAAATGGATAGGTTGATAGAATGTTTGACGAGATAAAAGAAATGTTTTGTAGTTGATATGTCAACAAGGTCCGCAAACGATGAACAGATTAAAATACTGCCGACCGGTGTGGCCGTGCGGTTCTAGGCACTTCAGTCTGGAACCGCGCGACCGCTACGGTCGCAGATTCGAATCCTGCCTCGGGCATGGATGTGTGTGATGTCCTTAGGTTAGTTAGGTTTAAGTAGTTCTAAGTTCTAGGGGACTAATGACCACAGCAGTTGAGTCCCATAGTGCTCAGAGCCATTTGAACCATTTGTTTTCTAAGTTCTAGGGGGACTGATGACCTCGGAAGTTAAGTCCCATAGTGCTCAGAGCCATTTGAACAATTTGATTAAAATACTGTATGTTGATGTTAAAAAGTTATTCAAATTATTAAGGCATACGAAAATTAAATTGTGATTGGGTCTGCAATTTAAATCAGGAAAAGGACGAAGGGGAAAATATTACGAGAAAACGAACCGAAACAGAGCTATCTGGTACAATTTTGTGATGAACACTATGTCATCATTGCTGATATTAAATTAAGGAAATAACAGAAGGTTGTAAGGGTGGAAAATACATGCTGATATCGGAATTTTTCAGATACATTACATAATGGCAAGACAGACTTCGAAAACAGATGTCAAATTTAAAAAAAAAATTCATGGATGGAGTTATGAACTGTTGATTAAAACTGAAGAAATTACAGAAAGGCGGAAAATCAAGGAGATGAACCCTAGGTAAACTGAAAGAACTCGACACTGTTGAGAGTGTCACAGGTAATATTCTACAACAATGGACTGAAACATAGGAACAGAATACAGCAGAAGAACTATCGGTAGCTTTGAGGGACGAAATGGTGAAATGACCAGTGTATCAAAAAGGCAAAAAGACAAAACCCAGCAGACATTCTTGGAATGCAAAGAAGATAAATAATTTAATAGACTAATGGATAAAATACAAAAGTACAGCAAATTAAGTGGAAAAAAGGGAATACAGATGTCCAAAACCTGATAGAAAATGCAAAATGGCAAATCAAGAATGGCTACAGGTGAAGAGTAAGTGATGATGGACGAAGTAGAGAAGATATAAAATGCAGGTTGGTGGTACCTAGAAAAGTATTTCCGAAAATGAAAAAATTGTTAATAACAAACATAAATGTCAATGTTATGAAGCATTTTCTGAATTTATTTGTCTAGAGTGTAGTCCTATAGGGGAGTGAAACGCTGATGGTTAACAGTTCAAACAAGAAGAAAATAGAAACTCTTACAGTGTTGTGCTACAGGAGACTTCTGAGGATTAGATGGGAAGGCCAGATAACTAATGACGAGGTACTGAATCAAATTTGGGAAAAAATAAATTTATTGTACCCTTTGATTAAAAGATGATATCGATTCAAACGACATATCCTGAGACAACAACTAATCGCCAGTTGAGTAATGGAGGGAACTGTGGGCGCAAAAAAGTGTAAAGGGAACAAAGGAATGACTTCTGTAGTCAGGTTCAAATGTATGTAGGTTGCAGTAGTTATGCAGAGATGAAGAGACTTGCAGAGGACAGATTATCGTGGATAGCTGCCTCAAACCAGTCTTCGGACTGAACACCACAGCAACAATAACTCAGTGATACGATTTCCTAACCGAGTTTATTATTTTTGATAATGAAGACAGCTGTATCCTGCAACTCACCAATCCACGTTACATTTTTGCATTCTTCGATCGTCCAGTGTCGGCACGTGGAAAGCGCAGAGCCTGCTGGACGTCGGAGTTGGAGTGTCCACTTTCGTCGATCATCCAGAATCAGCCCAATCAAACGCGCTGATTTTGATCGCCTTGCCCTTCCACGATTGTCGCGTCGACGGTTAGAACAAGCCCAAACGACGTGCCAATCAAGGGACACGCGGAATTCCTCCAGCAGTGTTCTCTCCCCAACACAGTATGTATCTCTATCTTCATTGGTCGTGACCACCTTTAGCTGTGTACACTTAATCATATTTTAATTAGTAATACAATGACCTAACAATTTTCTCCACGTATCTCGCTTTAAGGCTCCCACACACTTATTTTAGTTGTAAAGCCTGAAAACTGCCATTTGGCTGTCTTTAATAGACATAAGGCAGTAACAGGTAAAGCCCAAGACCGGGCTTTTGGCCCTTCTTCGCTATGGTACTAGGAGGGGGGGGGGGGGGGTGACAGGCACATCGCACCGTTCACCTTTGATCCCCAAAAACGATTCTCGGTAATAATTTGATAGTAGGGAGAATGGATCTGGGGCCGTCCTGGACGGTCTGGATGGAACGAAGAAACATCCCCGTTCTCTCCAGGATTTAAACCGGCCCCTGCAGGGCTGGAGTCTAGTGCTCTACCCGTTGTTTTTTGTCGTCATTCTGTTCGTCATTGTTCTCGGCATTTGATCTGGGCTGACGTCACATGACACCCCTTCAAGTTTATCGTTGAGTACTTCACTCATGCTAAGCTATCGTGCCGGTTCTCGCTAGACCACCACGGCTACGACACAGGGTAGACACAGAAACAATTTCCAGTCTAATTAATAACCACACTATTTTAGCATCCGCTCATTTTAAATTTCTGGATATGTGGCTATACATTCGAAAGACATGGAAAAGGCATATCATCTAACTGCAGCTTAAGGTGTATAGGAGAATTAACACCCGAGAAGCTTTGCTAGGCACTGGCTGGGAGCCGAGCCTACGGCGCTCTTACATCTGTACAAACATTTAATTAGGAGGAAGATGGAATATGGTTGCATGTTGTATGACTCGGTTCCTGCGATATGACTGAAGGATCTAGTCCGGAGGTAGTCAACCCTTTTACCTACCATCCACGTTTATACAGTATCTCTATTAGTAGTAAAATTTTCCAACCAGCCACCGAATCCACAGTAATGGAGATTTGTAATGCAGAGAAATAACTTTACTTTACAATTATAAAGCGGAGTTACAACAATATAATAATAATTACTTACCAAACAATTTACGTTAAAATTTTGTGAAACCTAATGAAAATGTCCTTAACATCCCTACCGCATACTGCCCACTATGTGTAGTGGAACGCCCACTAGCCGACAAGAGGGACGAGATTCACCACCACTGGTCTAGACCAAATACAATCAGCAGCTCTAAATACTTGTAGAGGCTATAATGGGATGGTGCCCGTATCTGTCGTGAAAGCAAAATTGGCAGTTTCCCCACTGTTCACAAGACGAAAGCTCTTATGTGGCCGATACGTATTGAGAATTACAGCCTCTATAAATCGTCCATTACTTTGGAGATTACCTCGATAACCAAATCTGATATAGGCTAATTCCTACTGGAAGAAGAAACCCAAACCCGTACTATAGTCTGATGAAATCCTGGAACATCCGACACCCAAAACTCAGACGACCAGAGAAACTATAGTTAAGGTGTCACAGAGACCGGACACGGCTGTCTTCCTAAGACCCTTGCACGGTCAGGACACCAAAAAGGGTTCAGGAAATCTTCACCAATACGATAAATCCAGATAAGGAGAAGATAAGGGTTAACAAAGTAAAAGCAACAAAAAATGTTGTTATAGTAGATGTTGCAACAGAAGAAAATAAAAATAAAATATTAAATAACCAAAACCTTTGCAAGGCTGTTAAGTGCGAACCACGTAAAAAAGAAGAATCTCCTTGTAATAATGTATGAAATTCCAATCACCTTAGACCAAAATGAGATATACGAAACTATAAGGTTATAAAATTTTGACGATATGAGTACCGAAGAATTTAAGGTTCAAAACTGGACCTAGGAGAGCGAAACGTAGTACACCACGTCGCCGAAGTTTCAGGAAATATGTAGAGAAAGCTTACAGCTATGGGCAAATTGTACATTGGATTCCATTCCTCTACTTGGTGGTGCCTCGCTGTCATAATTGTGGAGACCTAGATCACATACACAAGTACTGTGGTCGGAAACGTGCTTGCTCCAGGTATGGAGCGGAACACCACATAAAGAAAAAACGGTACCAAACCTGGAATTTGGATTCCCTGTACGAAGAGGGCCAAAAAGACATGCAACGCCAGTGAAATGAACTGCCCCACATACAGGATGTTGGAGCAGAGGTTAATATCTAGAACTGATTATGACCGAGGCCACAACTGCACACAGGTTGACAAAGAGAGAATCCCCGAGCAAAAGGGGAAGGGATGCGGAAAGGGTTGTAAGGTTGAAGCAATTTTTGAGAATGGTCGCAGAAGGCCGAGCACGAAGGGTGGAGATAGTGGACGCTTGCGTTCGGATTGACCCTTGCGAACGAGAGGCCGCCCTCTCTTCCTGTTTCCGGGGCTACAGATTGCCAGAAGATCGCGCAAGGCAAGATGGGCGTCCTGTTTAGTGGGCCGACCGGTGTTTGTGCAGGGGAACACTGTATCAGAACAACCGGTACAAATTAATGCTGTTAGTAGCACGAATGTCGACACACCACCAAGTCAATCAGCAGTTAGGAGATTAGAAATAGATCCCGTCAAAATCTATGAATACTCTATGCAGTCATCCCGCCTAGTGGAGCCGGCTGTCTTGACCACAGCTCTGAGACATGTGGTGCGTGCAGGATACAAGTATGAGCGTAAAGTCACCTTCGCGTCCATGGAGGCTGTTGACATGATACAGTTGAAAACTATGAATCTCCCCACTGACTTCGGTGCCCTGCGTCACCTACTGAAGAAGGTTTGCGAGAGACGGAACGAATCATTTGATCTAGATGAAATTTGTAATCAATCAGTCCTGTCTAATGGAAGAATCGCATTTGCCTGGAGAAATCGGAATCTTACATACATACGTATTTTCGACGACAATAGGAATACAGATAGAATAACTAAACACACACAATAGTAGGCTGGTCATACAGGAGCTTCGGAGGGCGGCGGAGGAGATGAACCATGATGGGCCCTGTCTTCAGGTGCCATACTCTCTTGAGGGGAAAATAGCATTTGCTGCCATTAACTGGAAAGCAGTAAGTTTCGGTGATTACCCGAAAGCCACCATCTTGGTAGTAAACAGAGCTCTGAGAATTACAGTGTTATCACACTTGTCAGATGATCACTGCAACGTCGTGGAGCTCCGGTCGCCGGTAGGGATCACATATCTGGTCAACATGTACTTTCAGTACAGAACAGACATTGACATATACCTTGATCAACTGGTACAGGTAACCACGGCGCTGAGGGGCCGCACCATTGTTGTGGTGGCCGATGTAAACGCTAAATCCCCCTATAGCACAGTGGCACTCGGGATGAAAGAAGTGGGAACATGGAAGAAACTATCATCGTCCTACAGCTCCTCATCGCCAATAGGCCTGGAAACCCGCCCACCTACACTGGTGGAAGGAGTGAGGGCACTAACATTGACATAACGCTAATGTCACCAAATATACGTGGCCATATTAAAAATTGGATGGTTAGAGACAGGATCACACAAGTGACCATAATGTAATAACTTTCACGCTTTCTTATAGAGAGTGCCGCTGGGATACAGGGAGGAAAGTGCAGCTAAATTACAAGGAAACTGATTGGGAACGCCTAGCAAGAAAGTTTGACGCCCTGATGTGGCCAGAACGTGATGAAGACGTCGACAGACACTCCGAAGAACTGGTGAATGCACTTACTAGGGCAGTGAGGGCAGCTGTACCAACCAGGAGGAGAGCCGTTGCGCCCTCTCCGTCACCATGGTCTGCACAACTAGGGCAGATGCGTCAGTCTGTCAGGAGGGCGAGGAAGTATTACCAGCGAAATGTCATCTGGGAAGAAAAACAGCGATGGTTACAAATATACCAAGAGGCTAAGAATCAGTTCCAAAAGGAGCTGAGGACAGTTAGGCTCCAAAGCTGGGAAATGTATGTGTTGAGCCAACTGGCTACAGCCCCTGGGGAGTCCGTTACTTGCTTGTCAGGGAAAAAATCCGGTCACTTACGGTGCTGTCCACCGTTAGGGACGGAAACTGGATGACGGGATTCTGGCAGGATCCCGTCCTGGGGCCACTATTTTGGGATATAAACATGGAGCCTCTCCTGGACAGCTTGGAGAGCAGTGTAGATGTGCTAGAGGCCGTAGCCTACGTGGACGACCTCCTCCTCCTGGTAGGCGGCCGCAGCCGCAAAGATCTAGAACCCAAGGTACAGAGGGCAATGACCATCTCGACGCAATGGTGCCAAAAAACCAAAATGAGGGAAGCACCCAAGTAAACCTACTTGTTATTAAACGGCAGATAGTCAGGAATCCAACTGTTGGAATCGATGGCTCACCAGTTACTCGGCGACGAGAGGCCGCCGGCCGCTGTGACCGAGCGGTTCTAGGCGCTTCAGTCCTGAACCGCGCGACTGCTACGGTCGCAGGTTCGAATCCTGCCTCGGGCATGGTTGTATGTGATATCTTTAGGTTAGTTAGGTTTAAATAGTTCTAAGTTCTAGGGGACTGATGACCTCAGATGTTAAGTTCCATAGTGCTCAGAGCTATTTGAACCATTTGACGAGAAGCCCGATACCTGGACGTTGTCATTGATGACACAGTGACCCAGAGGTCGTTAGAAGTACTAAATAACTTAATTGCCATTGGGCATAAACCCACGGAGTTAATAAAGTTGTACAACAACACCATTCTAACCTTGTACATAAAAGTAAGGGAACAGGCAGCATGGTACTGGACGAAGAAAGGCAGATTCGACAAGACTGAACAAATTTTGCGGGTTCACGTTGGGGCCAAGTTTGCGATCAAAAGAAGGGGAAAAAACTTTGGCAGGAATACTAGGACAACGAAAGTACTGGACGAAGGACTCACCAGTTGCTACCTAATATCAGAAAACGATTACAGCCTAAACAATTGAAGCCAAATAAAGGGCTACTGCAATTCCTCACGGGACATGGACCGTACCCGACATACCTTTGTCAGATCGGTAAGTGGGCTACTCCCTCGTGTGACTGTGGCGCTGAGGAAGGCAGTCCAGACCATGCGGTCTATGAGTGTCCCCTGTTTGACGATTTGGCCATCAGATTAAGACAAGAATTACCGAATAATGACACTTAATACTTGATCAGAGAGCAGAATACCATTAGAATTATCGACAGTCTCGCCAGCGGGGTCTCATCAAAGGTCCTGCGAGAATATAGAGGGGAGAACCAGTAATTAGTAGAGGATAGCGTAACATTCCCCGCACCTATACCATTCCGCCGGGGCGCGGACTGGACGATCGCCGTGACGTTCGGGAACCACCACGTCCTGGAATAGGGGGAAGGTGCGACACCAAACCTGACTTGACAATGCACACCGATTATAGCTCGTAGTAGTTTAGTTTTTTAAGTAGGATGTAGTTTTTCTGCAATATCAGTAGTAGTACGCGTATCTGCAGCGAATCAAGTTCATGCCCACTAGGATTAGCTTGGTGGGCATGGCCAGACAGAGGTAGGTTTATATATCTTCTGGGACATCTGCAACGCTGCAGGAGTGTAGCTTGGTAGGGTAGTTTAGTACAGAAAACCTATTAGTAAAAATGCGGTTGCCCATAGAGTAGCCGGGCGCTGTAGCTGAGTGGTTCTAGGCGCTTTAGTCCGGAACGCGCTGCTGCTATGGTCGCAGGTTCGAATCCTGCGTTGGGCATGGATGTGTGTGATGTCCTTAGGTTAGTTAGGTTTAAGTAGTTCTAAGTCTAGGGGACTGATGACCTCAGGTGTTAAGTCCCATAGTGCTCAGAGCCATTTGAAGCATTGTGATTTGAGCCCATAGAGTAGCTTATATTTCCTGTAGCAGTAGAGAAATTAACAATTGTTGTAAAAATTATTATACTTCTAACAATTGTATTGTAAAAAATACGACCCACTAATGTATCAGGTGGTGGGTCAATTACTAATATTAGCACTCCGTCTTCAGGCCACAAGTGGCTTATCGGGACCATCCGACAGCCGTGTCATCCTCAGTTGAGGATGCCGATCGGAGGGGCGTCTGGTCAGCACACCGCTCTCCCGGTCGTTATGATGGTTTTCTTTGACCGGAGCCGCTACTATTCGGTGGAGTAGCTCCTCAATTGGCATCACGAGGCTGAATGCACCCCAAAAATTGTCAACAGCGCATGGCGGCTGAATGGTCACCCAAACCAAGTGCCGGCCCCGCGCGACAGTTCTTAACTTCGATGATCTCAGGGGAACTGGTGTATCCACTGTGGCAAGGCCGTTGCCTGGTGGGCCAATGTTGTATTGATAATTTTGTTGAAATAAAGAGTTAAAAAATACTACAGAGAAGGGCGACATGCATAGTGTAAGCAGTTTCTTTAGCAGACCTGTGGCACTTTCCAAGTGTCCTGCCAATAAATCACAGTCCTTGGTTTGCTTTCCCCTCGACATTATCTATTAATAGTTCCAATTTAAGTTATTCGTAATTCTAATCTCTAAGTATTTAGTTGAATTTTCAGCCTTTATAGTTCTGTGATTTATCGTGTAACAGAAATTCAGTGGGTTGATTTCAGTACTCATGTGGATGACTTTGCACTTTTCATTATTTAGAGTCGAGTGCCACTTTTCGCACCATATAGATATCTTGTCAGAATAATTTTTCAGTTGGTTTTGATAATCTGATGACTTTACAAGACGGTAAATGACAGCATCATCTGCAAAGAAGCTAACTGGGCTGCTGAGATCTCCGAAATCGTTTATGTAGATCAGGAACAATAGAGGGCCTATAACACTTTTTTGGGAAAAGCCATATATTACATCTGCTTTACTCGATGAGTTTCCATGAATTATAACGAACTGTGAGCTTACAAGAGTATATTCATGCCCGTTGGGGTCACACTTCATACTGATGTTCATGATGGATATCAGTTGAGAAAGGGATGAAAGTTTAATCATTAAATGCCTTCTGTGTGATGAACATCTCCATAAAATTTGATAAATATCGGACTAGTGTCTCGTCGTGTTATTCTTGAGTTCCGCCAGTGTATTTTAATGGGAATGTTTAAAACACTGGTGTCCAAAATTAAAACAACAAATGGAAATTTTGCAAGGTTGCGTTTATTTTGCCACAAAACAGTACAAACGGGAGATTGTAAAGTAGAAACAGTGGAAAGAATACAGAATGTAAACATGTGCAACATGCATAACGGTAGACAAAAGGGTTCTTTGTTTTTTCAAACTTAACGGATTTGCACACACATTTCGACAACTGGTAAATGCGCTCAGAAGCAATATAGGTCTGACAACGACGGAGTATGCTGTGATTGATGTCATCAATCTCATGTTGAAGCAATAACACCCATTCTTCCCACATAGCTGCTTGGAAGTGTTGGAGATTGGTTGGCGGATGCTGACGTGATACAACCCGTCTCCCTAGTGCCTCCCGGACGTGCTCTATGGGATTCAAATTGGGAGAGTGAGCAGGCCACGTCTTGCGTGCAAAATCTTCCTTTTCCAAGAAAACATCAGCCACCTGTGGTCTATGAGGTCGAGCATAATCGTCCATCAATATAAAGTCTGGGCCTACAGCAACTCGAAACAACCGCACGTGAAGTCCCAAGATCTCTTCACGATACCTGACAGCAGTTAAACCTTGTCGATTCACCTGTACAATTTCATAAAGAGTTGTCAACGGAATCCCTGCCCACACCATTAGTCATCCTTGGTCGATATCGGTCTGTTTCCACAATGTCTGGGTCCCAAAATCATGCCCCGCATTCCCTCCAGATGCGAATCCGTCGAGAATCACTCACCATATCTAATCGGGACTCATCTGTTAAAAGAACGTTGGTCCACTATTCGACGTGCCAGGTGGCATGTTGACGACTCCACTCTAGACGTTCCCGTTCAAGGCGTGCCAGATGTACATATACAGCAGGTGTCTGACAATAAGAGCCACTCTGCTAAAGCATTCTGTACGTCGTTGCCTCGATACAGCACGTCAAATGGATGCTGCAAGGTCAGATACCAGATGCCAGTTGCCAGTACTAAGGCGGTATCGTCGTGCCCTTACAGCCAAATAACGGTTCCCTGTTTCTGATGTCAAATGCAGTCGGCCCTGCCATGGTCTTCGGAATACAGCTTCAGTCTCTACAAATTGTCGCCACATTCGAGAAACAACAGAACGATTGCCATTAAGCCATCCGGCCACATCAATTTGCGACTGACCCATTTCCATTCTTCCTACGGCCCTCCACCGCAGGGAGTCTGTTAGGCGTCTTCTCTGTGCCATACTCCACCATCTGTGACTGTGTAGACAGCGGTTGTGGATGTGGGACTACCCGACAAATATTAGCTCGTTTGATAGGTGCCATTACGTCATCGTTGGTGTGGATGTCAGTTGACCAGAATTCTATCTTCCGTGCAGAACACGATCGTACGGACATCAGTTGACAGTTTGTGTGATTATAACGTGAATTAGACACAGGGGAGGGAAATAGCTCTTTGTTGCCTTAATTTTGGACACCAGTGTACGAGGGTCACTCCAAAAGAAATGCACACTATTTTTGTAAAAATACAGTTTTCATTCTGCATGTGTGAAAGTTTTACAATGTGTAGATACATCCGTCCCGTTTGTTTCCAAACTTAGTTCAACCCGTTCCCGTAAGTGGCGCCATCACAGCATGTCTTCAAGATGGCCGCTACACTTGACGTTTGTCAGAAGCAACGTGCTGTCATAGAATTCCTGTGCTGTAAAAACGAGACAGTGGGAAACATCCACAAGAGGTTGAAAAATGTGTATGGAGATGCTGCTGTCGATCGCAGTACAGTTAGTCGGTGGGTAAGCAGGTTACGTGATGAAAGCGGGCGCGGCAATATTGAGGATTGTCCTCGCAGCGGCAGGCCTCGTACTGCACACACTACAGACAATGTGCAGAGGGTTAACGAATTGGTGACTGCTGACAGACGCATCACAGTGAACGAATTGTCACGCAATTTTGGGATAGGGGAGGGAAGTGTTTGTAGAATACTGAGAGTGTTGGCGTTAAAAAAGGTTTGTGCCAGGTGGGTTCCCAGGATGTTGACAGTGGCTCACAAAGAAACAAGAAAAACGGTATGCAGCGAACTTTTGGAACAGTACGAGAATGGTGGAGATGAATTTCTTGGAAGAAATGTGACAGATGATGGAACATGGCTCCATCATTTTTCACCAGAGACGAAGAGGCATCATGCAAATTCACCTAATAAAAAAAAAAAAATCAAAACCACACCTTCTGCTGGAAAAGTTATGGCTACGGTGTTTTTCGATTCCGAAGGACTCTTGCTTGTGGACATTATGCCAAGTGGAACCACCATAAATTCTGATGCATATGTGACGACGCTAAAAAAACTTCAAGCTCGACTGAGTCGTGTTCGACCATATCGGCAAAAGCAGGATATTTTGCTGTTGCACGACGATGCACGGCCACATGTCAGTCAAAAAACCATGGAAGCGATCACAAAACTCGGATGGACAACACTGAACACTTGCCTTACGGTCCTGACCTGGCTCCATGTGACTATCATCTCTTTGGAAAACTGAAAGACTCTCTTCGTGGAACAAGGTTTGAAGATAATGACTCCCTTGTGCAAGCTGCCAAACAGTGGCTCCAACAGGTTGGTCCAGAATTTTACCGTGCGGGTATACAGGCGTTGGTTCCAAGATGGCGTAAGGCAGTTGAGAGGGATGGAAATTATGTGGATAAATGAAAATATTTTTCCTAAAGGATGTATCTACATACTGTAAAACTTTCAAACATGTAGAATAAAAGATGGATTTAAAAAATAATGTAGCCTGTTCGCAGCCATTCACATAAGCTGTAAACCGTCTAAATACTTAGCTCTCGCAGTCATCGTTCTCGATTTGTAAAATTATCTGTAGGTCAGTCTTTTTTCTAAGATAGACAATCGAAGAAGCGCCATCGGACACAATAAATTTAGCTTTGTGAAAATATTATTGAAGCTGCAATTTTAAACTCATGTCAGTCAACTAGAAACTGTCAACAGATCTGACGTATGTCAACTATCGTGACCTGCGGAGACCCTCTCTTCAAGTAAACCGAACTGATACGCGGTATCTACTGTCACGCTCGTTGTTTTACTTCAGTCGTAACTCTCGTTAATCCTCCAGTGAGAGGCGAAAGGAGAGCGTGTCTTGTTTTTAGTTTTGCGATCGAGGAACCACCGTTCCGTTCCATAGCTTCTATTAAAAGCAAATGCGCAAAGGAAAACACAATGATCAGGATCAGTAGCGCCTCACTGCAGAATGAAAGCCCTACTGTTAACTTACTGTTAAACAATATGCTTTCGAAAGAAGAAAGAGAAAAGTGAGTCGCTCAATGTTTCAGAGAGACAGTATGCAATTAAAAATTAAACTCGACTGGTTATCGTTGCAGTCTACCAAAGAGAGATTCTGTAGCGTTTTTAGTACTCTGGAGGTGGGTTTTCATTATCTACAATGCTTCTATTTATTTAAAAGTATTTACTTGTTTACTAGACATGCTTACGTTTAAAAAGATAAAATAAAAGTTTCAGATTCATTAATGTGTAAGATATTTGAGTATGATTGTGTTGCAATAGCGACCTTCAATTTGTACTAATTTACCTTAGAGAGACTTGGTTCAAATGGCTCTGAGCACTGTGGGACTTACCATCTGAGGCCTCAGAACGTGTCCTGCCAACCGGTCCCTTCTTCTTGTCAAGTTGTGCCACAAATTCCTCGTCTCCCCAATTCTGTTCAATACCTCCACATTAGTATTGTGATCTACCCATCTAATCTTCAGCATTCTTCTGTAGCATCACATTTCGAAAGCTTCTATTCTCTTGTCCAAACTATTTATCGTCCATGTTTCACTTCCATACATGGATACACTCCATACAAATACTTTCAGAAACGACTTCCTGACACTTAAATCTATACTCGATGTTAACAAATTTCTCGTCTTCAGAAACGCTTTCCTTGCCATTGCCAGTCAAACTTTTATGTCCTCTCTACTTCGACCATCATCAGTTATTTTGCTCCCCAAATAGCAAGGGCGCGGTTCTGGGCGCTACAGTCTGGAACCGAGCGACCGCTACGGTCACAGGTTCGAATCCTGCCTCGGGCATGGATGTGTGTGATGTTCTTAGGTTAGTTAGGTTTATTTAGTTCTAAGTTCTAAGCGACTGATGCCTCAGAAGTTAAGTCGCATAGTGCTCAGAGCCATTTGAACCATTTTTGAACCCAAATAGCAAAACTCATTTACTACTTTAAGTGTCTCATTTCCTAATCTAATTCCCTCTGCATCACCCGACTTAATTCGACTACATTCCATTATCCTCGTTTTGCTTTTGTTGAAGTTCATCGTATATCCTCCTTTCAAGACACTGTCCATTCCGTTCAACTGCTCTTCCAAGTTCTTTGCTGTCTCTGACAGAATTACAATGTCATCGGCGAACCTTAAAGTTTTTATTTCTTCTCCATGGATTTTAATACCTACTCCGAATTTTACTTTTGTTTCCTTTACTGCTTGCTCAATATACAGATTGAATAACATCGGGAAGAGACTACAACCCTGTCTCATTCCCTTCCCAACCACTGCTTCCCTTTCATGCCCCTCGACTTTTATAACTGCCATCTGTTTTCTGTACAAATTGTAAATATCCTTTTCCTCCCTGTATTTTACCCCTGCCTCCTTTAGAATTTGAAAGAGAGTATTCCAGTCAACATTGTCAAAAGCTTTGTCAAATGCAAGAAACGTAGGTTTGCCTTTCCTTAATCTTTCTTGTAAGAAAAGTCGTAAGGTCAGTATTGCCTCTCGTGTTCCGACATTTCTACGGAATCCAAACTGGTCTGTCCCGAGGTCGACTTCTACCAGTTTTTCCATGCGTCTGTAAACAATTCGCGTTAGTATTTTGCAGCTGTGACTTATTAAACTGATAGTTCGGTAATTTTCACATCTGTCAACACCTGCTTTCTCTGGGATTGTATTATTGTATTCTTCTTTAAGTCTGAGGGTATTTCACCTGCCTCACACATCTTGTTCGCCAGATGGTAGAGTTTTGTCAGGACTGGCTCTTCCAAGGCTGGCAGTAGTTCTAATGGAATGTTGTCTACTCCTGGAGCCTTATTTCGACACAGGTCTTTCAGTGCTCTGTCAAACTCTTCACGCAGTGTCGTATCTCCCATTTCATCTTCATCTACATCCTCTTCCATTTCCATGATATTGGCCTCAAGTACATCGCCCTTGTATAGACCCTCTATATACTCCTTCCACCTTTCTGCTTTCCGTTCTTTGCTTGCCGTCTCTAATGACCTCGTTGTCGACGGGACGTTAAACACTAATTTCCTCCTCCTCCTCCTTCTTTGCTTAGAACTGGGTTTTCATCTGAGCTCTTGATATTCATACAAGTGGCTCTCTTTTCCTCAAAGGACTCTTTAATTTTCCGAACCAGCCATAGGGGGCGAATAAATCTGAAGATGCCCTTAACATAATCCGAAACCGGTACTACTAAACAAATGTTAGTGTGACCTTGACTGTTCTTTTAACCAAATAGGATGCATCCCTTCCGGACAAAGCCCGCAGCCCACTGCACGCAGCAGTGGCAGAGAGGCGGCTGTGTGGCTTTTATAAAGCACTTTTTGCAGTGAGGCACCGCATACTGCACGCAGCCGTGGTTCAGGGCAGGATGTAGCTGGGGGAGCTCTCTGTGCTGTTGTTCGAGCTGCGCAGTTTTTCCTCTACCTGCGCCCACCTTTGTCGTCCGCTCGGGGCCCTCTGATTCGACGCGGTAGCTAGCAGGCGCTCGTGAACGCAAAGCGCGCAAGCCGGCCGATCTGCAAACTTTCTCATATGATTGGAAATTAGCTACTTTGTAAAAAAGATTGGCTCTCGCAGGTCTCATACCTTCTTTCGTCAGGTTCATGATGAACTGCCTATCATTTTGTTAATAGTCAGGGTTATTGTGATATTTCGAGATTACGTCAACTATAAATTCTTGAAGTTTATATAGGAAAACATAGGTCTCTTTGAATGTGCGTCTGGTGCAAGCTAGAGCATGTGTTGCTACATATGAAGTATAGTTAACATACTGAATTATTCTTTAAACGTGGAAGGATATCGCTATCTGTCTCCTATATCGGGTAAACGGATTGTATGTAAAGGGCTCCGTCCAGAAAGCGCGCGCCAACGAAAGGAAACAGAATTAAATGTTCATAAATCTCTTGTAAGTCATAAACGGTTTGAAATATCGAAATAATGTTTAGGAAATTGATAGCTCACAAAGAGAAGAGTATTTTAACATATGATTAATATCCGAAACATCCACATCTACGGCTATATTGAAGCAACTACAGATTTCTTTTCAGTGAAATATGGGATGGAACTGGAAGAAGATTGTTGAGGAATTATATTACAACAATTGTAACTATTATTTATTATTTGGCTGATTTATTTATTTTATATGCATCTTCACAGTAAATATTTAATGCTTACATTAAATTTTTCGCTTTAGTATTAGACTCTTTTTATAGCTGCATACTGCCACTGAATAGAACCTTCTGGTACATTAAAACACTTGCTAAACCTTTCTCTCATAAGGAAAGCTTCACTCATGTTCGTACACCTATTTGGAACACGCGACAGAAGCTGTTTAGTTCTCAGTGGCTCCGCTTCCACCTCCTCGGCGACATCACTTCATGTTTTCAGTCCTCGAGCAATTACGCAGTATGCATGTATCCGGCACAGTTCTACCTACAGTCTCCAGTCTATAAGGGGTTTTCAAAAAGAAACGAGCCGGGGGCATAATTACAGACACCAGTACCTGTATGTCAGAAGTATTGACCCTGGCTGTTGAGGCACTTGTCCCACTGTGACACAAGGCGGTGAATGGCTGTCTCATAAAATTCCCGGGGCTGCGATGTTAACCAGTTCCGCACATATAGCTGGACGTCGTCGTCCGAGGTGAATCGTTTGCCCCTCAGAGCCTTTTTCAGGGTACCAAATTGGCGTAATCACAGGGAGAGAGGTCCGGACTGTATGGACGGACAGAGCGAGGTGGCGCAGTGCTTAGCACACTGGACTCGCATTCGGGAGGACGACGGTTCAATCCCGTCTCCGGCCATCCTGATTTAGATTTTCCGTGATTTCCCTGAATCGCTTCAGGCAAATGCCGGGATGGTTCCTTTGAAAGGGCACGGCCGATTTCCTTCCCAATCCTTCCCTAACCCGAGCTTGCGCTCCGTCTCTAATGACCTCGTTGTCGACGGGACGTTAAACACTAACCACCACCACCACCACCACTGTATGGAGGGTGGCCGAGAAATTCCCATTTGAATTCCTGCGGGAGTGTCGCAACTGTGTTGGCCGTATGAGGCTTTGCATTGTCGTGGAGCAGAATGACCCCACCGGTGAGATTACCTGGTCGTTTTGATTTGATCGCTTGGCGAAGGGTGGTCAAGGTTTGCGAGTAACTCTGGGCATGCCCTGTTGTCCCGTGCTGCAAGAAGTGCATCAGAAGGGGACCATGTTCGTCAAAGAAGAACGTCCGCATAATCATTCTTGTACTCGTGTGGACGATTAATGTATGCTGTTGCTAGCTCTGTATAGTCACGTGACATGCGACGGGCTGTGAACTTCCACACTCTGGTCGGAACCACACCTCGTTACACACGACACGATATTACCCTCCTGTCACCGGTTTGCTCATCCCAGACTCCGGCTCGTTTCTTTTTGAACGCCCCTTATACATTCAGAAAGCCGTTTAAACACACGAAATCTGGAATTCATTATACCATATGCTCACTCTGTAGTTTGACGAGCATGGGAAAGTATTTAGTTAAAAACTCCATTTAAAAAAAAGTGACGGAAATGCCTCAACACCTACTGAAATGTAACGAGCTCGTGAGTTCCGAATCTGAGTCAGAATCTAAGTCTAAATGCTTAGACAGACTCGCCGTGGACATACAGGAGATAGACAAAATAATGTAAACACCTTGGGAATGGTTTATTAAGAAGAGGTTGGACCTCCATTTGCCCGTAATACAACTGCAATTCTTCTTGGAATACTGGCATATAATGACTGTATAGCGTCGAGTGGAATGTCATGCCACTGTTCCATCAGAACCTCTTCTAACTCCTGTACTGTAGTGACGAGGGAGACGGAAACCTGCTCCGGAGTCTGCGCTCCAATGCCGTTCACAAGGGTCCGATAATGTTCGAGTCCGGGGAATGCGTTGGCCAGGGAAGATACTGCAGTTCAGTTGCATGGGCCTCATACCACGATTTGCTGTCCTGGCTGTGTGAACGGCTGAATTATCGTACTGAAATACGGCATCAATTTTGGGGAACAACATTCGAATCATGGAGTGCACCCGATCACCTAAAATGTTCACATAATCATTGGCTGTAACACGGCCTTTGTGAGTAATGATGGGACCAGAAGAATACCATAATATGGCTGCCCACACCATCACACCTCCACCTCCATGCTTAACCGTTGGAATCAAGCAATTTGGATTGTAGGCTTCTTTTGGCGTTCTCACACGTAAGCCCGGCCGGATGTTCGAAATAATGAAAACGTTGTGTTGTCGGATCATATGACGTGTTTCCACTGATCAGCCGTCCAGGGTTCATGCTCCTCACACCATTTTAACGCTTATTTGCGTTGGTTGTTGTTACTAATGATTTCGGTATAGCAGCTCGTCCGTGAATATTCGCTTTATGGAGTTCTCGATATGTCGATAGATAAGGGGTCTCGAAGATGGCTTTTGGGCGCTGCAGCCACTTTAGCTACAGTAGTTTTGTATTGTTTCAATACAGTTCATGTTAGCGTACGACGATCTCTGTCATTTAGTTTTGTTTTGCGCCCACTATTACATTATGCGATGATGTCTTTCCATGTTTTGTGTAGGCTGTCATGACTTCTGAAACAGTTGCTCTTGAAACATTTCGATAAGTTGGCTGTCGTGATTACTGATGCCCAGCAAATCGGGCCCCCGCAATCTGCCCTCTTTGAGAGTCTGTTAGGTCTTTTATTGCACGTCGACCTCGGCTTCTGAATGCAAATACGAAGTGTGCACTACTCGTAAACAACCTGCAGTGATGCCTAGTCCGTACCGAAAACGTACAACCTAGCGCGACACGTGCGTTACCTACGTTGTTGACCGTCAAACACATCTATGCCATTACTACCACTGTCCTCATTATTTTGTCTGTCCCTTGCAGCAGGCTGCTCAATCCTTCGTGAGCACTGGACCACTACTGAGTCCTGCCGTGCCTCTGATACGGGCAGTATGCGATAACCTGAAGAAACTCTGCCTTTGCTGCGCCTGGAGCGCTTGATCCACACATCTTGCGATCGATCTAGTCCTCCCGTTCAAAGCATGTGGCTACACACACATTTCTGGTCGAAGCTGTAAAATATTTATCGCGTATATCGTAATTAAAAAGGAAAAACGGCTCTGATTACTCTGCACGCCGATATCAAAAGATAACGAACCTCTAATGTTTAAATGTGAATTAGTGGTTTTTGTACCAGTTGGTTTAGCGTCACCCATGGAGAAAACGATCGCAAAAATGGTTCAAATGGCTCTAAGCACTACGGAACTGCACTGTTTGTGCGTCTTCACAGAAGAAGAAGATGGTCAAGTGGCCGGTGAGCCTTAACTATACATATACTAAGATGGTGTCTGTTTTTTCGGAGATCTCCGAAAGGACAGATACCATCTTAGTATGTATATAAGTAGTGTGGTATCACCGCCAGACACCACACTTGCTAGGTGGTAGCCTTTAAATCGGCCGCGGTCCGTTAGTACACGTCGAACTCGTGTGTCGCCACTATCAGTGATGGCAGACGGAGCGCCGCCACACGGCATGTCTAGAGAGACTTCCTAGCACTCGCCCCAGTTGTACAGCCGACTTTGCTAGCGATGGTTCACTGACTTCTACGCTCTCATTTGCCGAGACGATAGTTAGCATAGCCTTCAGCTACGTTATTTGCTATGACCTAGCAAGGCACCATTATCAGTTTCTATTTATATTATGAATCATGTACCGTCAAGACCGACGTTCGTCATTAATGGATTAAAGTTAAGTATTACATCAGCTACGTCCGTTTTTCTCAATTCTAAGTCCCTTGTCATGTTCCAGACCTCACGCCAGCCTGCGTGAGCTAAAACGCGTGCATTTCGGCCTCTTGTAGTAACACTCTCCTGCCAACCACAACAAGTAGTGTGTAAGCTTAGGGACTGATGACCATAGCAGTAAAGTCCCAAAAGGTTTCACACACGTTATTTTATCTTATTAATGTAGATTTCATTTAACATAGACCTGGTGGCGGAAGATACTGTTCCAGAAATGATATCAGAAAGTTTCTGTTTTGTACATTTGGTTTGCCAGTGCTGCATCCTGATATGATTGGTAACTGTTTTGTTGAGGAATTATGTCGCCAATGCGCGTACCTGTAAAACTGGAAACGCTTTGTGACTAGTTACTGGATATTTATACAAACGAAAGTGTACTCGCCCCTCCATCCACGTGGGAAAGCTTCCACATTAAGTTCAGTGGTCAGTTCTATTCCTGCAGACATACATAGATTTTTTGAGGTACTAAAGCGAAGTCAACTCTAAACCAAAATTGCAATCAATTCCTCAAAAACATGAAAAAAAGAAAGGTCTTGTCTGGCCTTAAAATGCCTTCATGATACAGTGTCTAACTTAACAGCTGTAAAAAATACAAGAATTAGTTTCCTATAAAATAAAACCTAGAAGTACTAACTAAAAGTCGGCCAGAGTGTCCGAGCGGTTCTAGGCAGGTCCGAATCCTGCCTCGGTCATGGATATGTGTGATGTCCTACGGTTAGTTAGATTTAAGTAGTTTTACGTTCTAGGGGACTGATGACCTTAGATGTTAAGTCCCATAGTGCTCAGAGTAGAAATCTACATCCTTAGAATCAAATATCAGACTCCACTTTGCAACTCCAGTTTGCATAATACTTTCTTCAAAGTATGAAAACATTGTTCATGGAGATAATTTCAGGCCTAGATTATCACATTTACCAACAACTGTTGAAAAGCCTTTCTGATGAGACGTTTTCTTATCGTTCGACAAAGAAAAACCCATTGGAATATAATGTACATTAAAGAGCCCATAGATCGAAAATAGCTGACATGCTTTGTGCTATACCTGAAAGTTCTATCAACATATACTGTGTCACGCTAAGTACTGTCAGGTTCTTAGCTTCGCAGGATAGTACAATGTCGCCATCAGCATCATTATATAATAACAAATGACCAGATCTGTAATTTTTGCAGTTAAAGTTTTCAGAACAACGTGAACCTACTGAATACGAGTAAGCCGCCGAAGTGGCCGAGCGGTTCTAGGCACTACAGTCTGGAGCCGCGCGACCGCTACGATCGCAGGTTCGAATCCTGCCTCAGGCATGGATGTGTGATGTCCTTAGGTTAGTTAGGTTTAAGTAGTTCTGAGGTCTAGGGGACTGATGACCTCAGCAGTTAAGTCCCATAGTGCTCAGAGCCATTTGAACCAGTACGAGTAGGTAATTTCGGTAGAATTTTCCACTTAGCTTTGTAAACAGGTTTAAGCTCGCTTTCGACCTCTTTAATGTTTATTTCTTCCATGTGTTCTCCTTTCAGCTGATTATGTATTAATTTTTATGATTTGTCGCATATATCTTCTGTAGCTGTTCTCTCCAGATGATAAACAATTTTCTGCCTCTTAATTCTGTCACCAGCTGTTTTTGCGTAGTTGCGGTCATCGAGACTTCCGAGCACGTCTGTGTCTTCAATCGAGGCAGTTTGATCACAACTGTTGCAACTCTTTTCTGTCCATCGCGCCACGTCACCTTTTAACAAATATTGGAAACGGAAAACGTAATCATTCTGAAGTAGCATTTCCCTTTCCATTCTACTCACTGTAACTGCAATAGCGTCCCAGAGTCAAACATAAGATCACAAACTACCATTCCGAGGAAGTTGGGTGGGCTCAGGGCTTCTCCCTGCTAGTATCTAGAACTGTTCAGTGACTATGGTTTAGCGTTCTCGCTTCCCGCGCCCGGGTTCCCGGGTTGGATTCCCGTCGGGGTCAGGGATTTTCTCTGCCTCGTGATGACTGGGTGTTGTGTGCTGTCCTTAGGTTAGTTAAGTTTAAGTAGTTCTAAGTTCTACGGGACTGATGACCATAGATGCTTAGTCCCATAGAGTTCAGAGCCATTTGAACCATTTTTGACCATGGTTCCTGTTACCTATTATGACTACATAGTTATGAGAGGTAGGGGTCCTACTCCTCCCCCCCCCCCGTCTCCCCCCTCCCAATTAACTACGATAGGAATCCCCTCCTATCTAGAAATAAATTTCACAGCACAAGACGTGTAAGGAGAGGGGGGAGGCGGGGGGTTCTCTAAGCATTCTTTTTACAGGAAGCATAAGTTTCATCGACCGTCGTCTACTGGATTCATAAAATATGATCGCACTGTCTGATTTTTGTGCAATCGGCAGTATGTATCTGCTGTGAGGAGCGTGAAATTCTAATCAGTTTGTAGTGGATGTGTTTAAAGAAGAGAGGGTAATGTGGAGACATGAGAAGTATTGCAGTGTGTAGAACTAACAACTCTCAGGGACTAGCAAGTATGTGTAATGGTTGACAGTTAAAATGGCCTCGAACATGGCTCCTACACAACCTGCGCCTACGCCTCCGGTTATTCCTGGCTTTGGTCTAATGCAGTTTATTGCCGGCCGCGGTGGTCTCGCGGTTCTAGGCCCGCAGTCCGGAACCGTGCGACTGCTACGGTCGCAGGTTCGAATCCTGCCTCGGGCATGGATGTGTGTGATGTCCTTAGGTTTAAGTAGTTCTAAGTTCTAGGGGACTAATGACCACAGCAGTTGAGTCCCATAGTGCTCAGAGCCATTTGAATGCAGTTTATTTAGTTTCAGTGCCACCAAATGCCGCATTTCGTGATGGCAGTCCAGTGGCTCATTAATGCATAAGCCGCTGCCGCATCAACTCCACCACAACAGACAGCCACATCCACAATACCGCAATTCCAACGTTCCTAGCTATCAATGGACAACAAGAGGAGGGGGACGAGTACCACACTCATTTCAAAGCTCATTGTGCTACACATCAAGTATACCTTAGCTATTTATGTATGCCAGGGGCAAAAACTCTGTGATCCACCTCAACTGCAGAGCTATTGACAGTAGCATGTGCGTGGACCTCCACACCCTCTGCCAACAAATGCAGCTTTAGGGTGAATTCCCATGTGCACATACCTCACCTCGACTGCAGAAGATTAATAAATATCATGTACATTAACCTCCAGACCAACTAAGCTCTGCTTACAGGGCCTGAAGGTCCCATATGGCAGTCAAGGTTCAACCAGGGTCATGAACGAATGAACCTCAACACCCTCCTTGTCAACAAAGGCAGCTTACGGGTGAATTGTCATGCATACAAACCTCGACTACAGAGGTTACGTAAGTTTCATGTACATTGGCCTCCAGACCCGCTTTACCGTTCAGTTCGATAGTGAGTCTGAAGGTCCGGTATGACAGTCAAGATCCAAGCAGTATCATCAATCCCAGATCGACCCTCTGGAACTGAGACGGAACAGATGACACAGGACGCATAATCACCGACCTATACAAGAAACACAAGTACATGTAATGAATACGGAAGGACCTATACCAACATATGAAGGCTTCGATGGTACGAGCAGTAATATCGACTTAACGCTAGCAAATAATGCAGCAATGGAATATGTAACAAACTGGACTGTACACGACAACATAACCAGTAGTGATCACAATGTCATAATATACACACTAACTCACACTCAGAACACGACCAAATCACACACCAGACACTTATTGTTGCACAAAGCAGTCTGGAACACTTTAACGGAAATTATCCAACATCACGATCTAGAAACCATCAATGGAAGTATCGGTTACAGAGCACACAAATTAACACAGGTAACACAAGTGCACAAAACACATCAATTCCGACAACAAAGAACACAAAACGCTCACCAGTACCATGGAAAACGAACTCACGAGACTCAAACAAGATGCAAGACGCAAACGAAAATTATATCACAGGGCGATAGCAGATAGGGACAGACGAATAAGACTTGAAGCATGCCGGCCGCGGTGGTCTCGCGGTTAAGGCGCTCAGTCCGGAACCGCGTGACTGCTACTGTCGCAGGTTCGAATCCTGCCTCGGGCATGGATGTGTGTGATTTCCGTAGGTTAGTTAGGTTTAAGTAGTTCGAAGTTCTAGGGGACTGATGACCTCAGATGTTAAGTCCCATAGTGCTCAGAGCCATGTGAACTCGAAGCATTTAGGCATGCACAAGACTTATACAGACAGACCCTATACAACACGCGTAGACAACAATGGGAGCTATTTATAACAACACAAACAGAGCAATATATATGGGGGGAACCATACAAAATACTGATAGAGAAGAAAAAAACCCCACTAGTCTGCCTGCCGTAGTGGCCGAGCGGTTCTAGGCGCTACAGTCCGGAACCGCGCGACCGCTACGGTCGCAGGTTCGAATCCTGCCTCGGGCATGGATGTGTGTGATGTCCTTAGGTTAGTTAGGTTTAAGTAGTTCTAAGTCCTAGGGGACTGATGACCTCAGAAGTTAAGTCCCATAGTGCTCAGAGCCGTTTGAACCAACCCACTAGTCCTGGGAACACTAAGGCAGGATGCCGGCACGATGACGAATGGATGATGGAATACAGCGTAGTTTCTGCTGTATCGGCGTTACCGATACAGACACACAATATCATGCAACACTAAGAGAAAACCTACACACACCATACAACACTGCAACTGTCACCTGTCCTTTTCCGCAAGAAGAGGTTGCGCTAGCAACCTCGAAGCTCAAAATCAAGAAAGCACCTGGACCAGATGGTATCCACTCGGAAACACTGAAAAAACTAGCACCGCATATCAACCCGTTCCTAACAACTACTGAACGATGCCTTACGGCTGGGCAGAGTACCTACAGTATGGAAATCCTCCAAAGGAGCCATTATTAAGAAATCAGCGGACAGGGATCCTTCAGATCCAAAGACTTACAGACCAACGTGCCTAATAAATGCCCTAGCAAAGATTCAGGATAAGCCAGAATGAGATTTTCACTCTGCAGCGGAGTGTGCGCTGATATGAATCTTCCTAGCAGGTTAAAACTGTGAACCGGACCGAGACTCGAACTCGGGACCTGAGCTTGCGTAGCTCAGACAGTAGAGCACTTGCTCGCGAAAGGCAAAGGTCCCGAGTTCGAGTCTCGGTCCGGCACACAGTTTTAATCTGCCACGAAATTTCATTCAGGGTAAGTTAGTGTGTAAGCGCGTGCAAACACACAGAGCTCTCAGGGGTATGAGCCAACACCAATTCGGCTTCAGAACTGGCACATCAATAGATGATGCCATCAACCAGGCCCTACACATAGTTAATCGCTACAAAATAGAAATACGCCATGGCTGTAATGACCGACACAACCGGATCATTCGATAATCTCTGGTGGTTAAAACATCTGGAGGTACCGCAGTCACTGTACAAAAGTTTCCTAGACTACTGTAAAGACCGAGTTGTCGAATGGCAGATGGACAGCCAGAAATAAATTAAAAGAATTACCAAAGGCTGTCCTCAAGGATCGATCTGCGGCCCCATCTTCTGGGACATAACAATCGAACCCCTCCTACAGCTTCTGGATGGGGATGACAGGTCAGGCGTAATTGTCACCTACGCAGTTGTAGTCACTGTAAACAACAGACCCAGTTAGAAGAGAAAGCCAATGGAATACTACAAACAATTACACAATGGTGTCACAACAATAAACTCAGGATAGCCGAAAGCAAAACAACATACGCATTACTGAAAAGATCACTCCAAAGGAATCCTTCGGTTATAATTCGGGACACAAACATCAAATGAGCACACGTTAGGCGCTATCTTGGCGTACACACAGATGAAAAATTGAATTTCCACGAACTCATAAGGCTAACAACAGACAAAGTAGAAAAAAATACTACACAAACTGGTGAGGCTAAATTCAAAACAGTACAAATTACCTCTACCGGTCATACGGACATACCACTGTGCGCTCTTCGAATCAGTATTCAGCTTTGCAGCTATCACGTGGACACGTAGAGTGAACGTGGTCACTAACAAAGCATCGGTCAGACGAGGGCAGAGAAGTGTCCTACTTAGGCTATCTGGAGCCTTCGGCACCACCTCAGTGGATGCACTGTGTGTGGTGCTCGGATATGTCCTATAGATATCACGATCAAATACAGAGATACAAGGTACTGGTTACAGATGGGGAGACTAGATAAGGCACACACAATAACTGGTGTGCCAACAGAGACGAAACGTCACCTTAAAAGTTGGCGTTTGGATACATGGCAAGGTGAGTGGGATGTAAGCGATAAGGGAAGTAGACTGCACAATTTCCACGCTGACATAAGGCAGCGGTTGAGAATGGAACATATCGATCCCAGCAGCGGTATGGTGCATTTCTTAACCGGACACGGACCTTATCCCACGCACTTTTAACCGCGAGTCTGAAGCAGACACCTACATGCACATGCGGGGAAGAAGGTTCCCGAGAACACACCGTCTTTTTCTGCAGGCAGTACGTGAAAAATATACATGCACTACACTTAGACTACACAGAAACAGACATAGATATATACACAGCAATAAGGGATGAAAAACAATGGGCAATATTGTACGTATTGACAAACAGTATTTCAAAAACAACACATGGAGAGTAAATGCGGGCACGACATAAGAGACATGCCTATGTGCAACGGACCGATGACCTCGCAGTTTGGTCCATTCCTTCCCTCTTTTAAACCAACCAACCTATATAGAAGGGAGAAACGATAGAGGTACTCAGGGTACCCTCCGCCACACACCGTCAGGTGGCTTACGGGGTATGGAGGGTGTTTCAAAAATGACCGGTACATTTGAAATGGCAATAAAAACTAAACGAGCAGCGATAGAAATACACCGTTTGTTGCAATATGCTTGGGACAACAGTACATTTTCAGGCGGACAAACTTTCGAAATTACAGTAGTTACAATTTTCAACAACAGATGGCACTGCAAGTGATGTGAAAGGTATAGAAGACAATGCAGTCTGTGGGTGCGCCATTCTGTACGTCGTCTTTCTGCTGTAAGCGTGTGCTGTTCACAACGTGCAAGTGTGCTGTGTACAACATGGTTTATTCCTTAGAATAGAGGATTTTTCTGGTGTTGGAATTCCACCATCTAGAACACAGTGTTGTTGCAACAAGACGAAGTTTTCAACGGAGGTTTAATGTAACCAAAGGACCGAAAAGCGATACAATAAAGGATCTGTTTGAAAAATTTAAACGGACTGGGAACGTGACGGATGAACGTGCTGGAAAGGTAGGGCGACCACGTACGGCAACCACAGAGGGCAACGCGCAGCTAGTGCAGCAGGTGATCCAACAGCGGCCTCGGGTTTCCGTTCGCCGTGTTGCAGCTGCGGTCAAAATGACTCCGACGTCCACGTATCGTCTCATGCGCCAGAGTTTACATCTCTATCCATACAAAATTCAAACGCGGCAACCCCTCAGCGACGCTACCACTGCTGCACGAGAGACATTCGCTAACGATATAGTGCACAGGATTGATGACGGCGATATGCATGTGGTCAGCATTTGGTTTACTGATGAAGCTTATTTTTACCTGGACGGCTTCGTCAATAAACAGAACTGGCGCATATGGGGAACCGAAAAGCCCCATGTTGCAGTCCCATTGTCCCTGCATCCTCAAAAAGTACTGGTCTGGGCCGCCATTTCTTCCAAAGGAATCATTGGCCCATTTTTCAGATCCGAAACGATTACTGCATCACGCTATCTGGACATTCTTCGTAAATTTGTGGCGGTACAAACTGCCTTAGACGACACTGCGAACACCTCGTGGTTTATGCAAGATGGTGCCCGGCCACATCGCACGGCCGACGTCTTTAATTTCCTGAATGAATATTTCGATGATCGTGTGATTGCTTTGGGCTATCCGAAACATACAGGAGGCGGCGTGGGTTGGCCTCCCTATTCGCCAGACATGAACCCCTGTGACTTCTTTCTGTGGGGACACGTGAAAGACCAGGTGTACCGCCAGAATCCAGAAACAATTGAACAGCTGAAGCAGTACATCTCATCTGCATGTGAAGCCATTCCGCCAGACGCGTTGTCAAAGGTTTCGGGTAATTTCATTCAGAGACTACACCATATTATTGCTACGCATGGTGGATATGTGGAAAATATCGTACTATAGAGTTTCCCAGACCGCAGCGCCATCTGTTGTTGACAATTGTAACTACTGTAATTTCGAAAGTTTGTCTGCCTGAAAATGTACTGTTGTCCCAAGCATATTGCAACAAACGGTGTGTTTCTATCGCTGCTCGTTTAGTTTGTATTGCCGTTTCAAATATACCGGTCATTTTTGAAACACCCTGTAGATACAACGTAAGTACAATCTCCAGAGGGTGGACAGCGATAACCACAGTGACAGCGAAAACAGTGACAATGAGGAGGAACAAGAGGAGGAAGCCGTGATGTGACAGTAAATAAGCATAAGGTGCTGGCGACCTAACCAAGAAATCACCAAATGCTGTGCACGGATGGTCACCTAAAGTTAATACATAGGATTAGTAATAAATAGGATATACAATACTATTTCTCTACTAATTACCATTTGTGTGTGTGTGTGTGTGTGTGTGTGTGTGTGTGTGTGTGTGACTGGCGGTCAACGGCTCGAAGAAACCATTCCGAGGTATTCATCGTCAGTCACATTCGGTGAAGGTACTAACAAATCCCTCCTCTATCCTATCATCTTTTTACATTCTCCTTAAAAACAACAAAATTTATTTATATTTCAACCTTAAGTTATTGTTATTTTGAAAATTATCATTCTTTGTAAATGTTGAAGATAACACAAAAGAAAATAAAACTGTAAAAAGATGTAAAACGAAAATTGTAAGATGTACGACATGTTTTAAAACATGAGGTAACAGGTCTATAATTTGGAAATAAATAAATAAAAATAAATAAATATACAAGTGCAAGGTACTGTGTAACGTTCTTATTTCTCGTCAATGGCTGGCACAGGAGTTTACCGCGTCGCTCAGAACGTATTCCCGGCTAGTAGACCAGAGTTGCTAGTTTTCGAAGATTTAGTTTCTGCCCTCACTAAGTATTACAAAGATGAGGTGTAGACTGCTGCAACTCATTACAAGTTCTTTCGATCGTGGAAAAAGCCACAGCAGTGGGTCACTGAACCTCGGGGATTGACTTGACAGTACCGTTTTCACTGTAGCTGTGGACAGTACTATAGTGACACAATGATTCATGATGCAATTATGTACAGTGTGCCAGGCAGTAGCATTCGTTAACAAATTCTCAAACCTAATGATCCTCCTTTGAAATAAGTGTTACAAATTACTGAACATCAGGACTCATGTGACAGTGCCGTGGAAAACATTGAGGTAGCTCCCATTTGCAGCGTAACACAAAGTGACAAACAGGTACGGCCTTGCGATCGACCACAGCTCGCAGACAGGGCACCACGCCGTGGACCAAGTATACAAGTGTCAACACATGTGTCTACTGCGAAATCATGTCGCTGCTGCTTTTCCACACATAAAAGACAAAATTGCCCTTCGCAGAACACGAATTGCTTTGCTTGTGGGGAGCCAGGTCATGTACAGTCTGTGTACTTGCAACAGAAAAAGAACTCTACCCATGTTCGCTCTCGTAAGCACAGAGAGCCTTCTCACTCAGTGAATATAGCTTTTTTTTTTATTCTAAACCGGCTACCAGTACTAATCATGACCACATTCAGGATGTGCCTCACCCTGCCCAAGAGCTGTGCAACGACAGCCAAACAAATTGTTTGTGAACTTGCTAACTACCGGACGTGTGTGCGCCTTAAGTTAGACTCGAGCCCTTCCGTTACATTGCTTAATTGTTCCACTTACGAACAGTTGGGCTTACCACAGCTGACAAAATCTTGCACGCAGCTTACTGCTTATAGCAGTCAGGACATTCCACTGCTTCGTACATGTAGTTTGACTGCCGCATTCCAGTCTCACACCAGAATAATTTCGTTTGTAATTTTTCGTTCGCGAGACTGAAAATATTTATGGGTTGGATTTCTTTTTTTTATCTTCGTATTTAGGATAATATATTTTCTGTTTCTGCTTTCAACCCAAAAGACAGTGTTACTCAGCTGATTGCTGTGTTCCCTGATTTATTTTCTGAAGGATATAGGAGAGCAAATGATTTTGTGGTGCACGTTACAGTGAAGGATGATGTGGAACGTAAGTTCTTTCGGGCGTATCCCATCCCTCATGCACTTAGAAACACAGTTGCAAATGGACGTAAAGTGCCGGCCGCTGTGGCCGAGCGGTTGTAGTTGCTTCAGTCGACCGCTGCGGTCGCAGGATCGAATCCTGCCGCGGGCATGGATGTGCGTTGTGTCTTTAGGTTAGTTAGGTTTAAGTAGTTCAAAGTGCTAGTCCCATAGTGCTCAGAGCCATTTGAACCATTTTGGACTTAAAGAATGGCAAGACAGTGGTGTTATTGCTCCTGTCCAGGCTAGTGAATGAGCTTCTCCCTTAGTCATCTTACCAAAGCCTTCTGGAAGACTTCGTCTTTGTGTTGATTTTAAACCCACCGTTAATCCACAAAAAAATGATACTTATACTTTCCCCCGCCCTGAGGAATTAATGGACAGATCTGGTGCAGGCAGGTTTGGCGCAGGCTGCTATTCTTCAAAAATTGACTTACTCGATGCTTATTTCCAAATTCCGCTAGATGAGAAGTCTCAGAAAGTGTTTGTGGTCAACCCACATTTAGGGTTGTTCAAATTTTTGCGCTTTGGCAGGTCTTCCGCGCCTGCCCTATTCCTACGCTACTTAGAACAGCTTACTGCAAAACTTCCATTCTGTTCAAATTACTTGGACGATATAGTTGTGTAAGTGTGTACACCGGAGGAACATATCAGTAGCCTTCGTAAGCTTTTTCAAGCGCTTTCAGCTGCAAGTGTGTAGTGCCGCCTTGACAAATGTGCCTTTCTTCAGACTGAAATTCAGTACTTAGGCCATGTTGTTAATAGCCAAGGTGTTCATACCCTTCATTCACATTTGCTGGCCATCTGAGACCTCCCCGCTCCGTGGAATGTGACGGTTTTGGAGTAAGTTCTCGGGAAGATGACATACTATATCCGGATTATACCCAACGCAGCCCAGATCGCGGCTCGGTTGCACCGTTTGCGCTGAAAGAATGTGCCTTTTGTTAGGAGCAAAGAGTCTCAGGATGAACACCAGAAACTTAAAAATGCCTTGTTGAGTGACAACCGTCTTGTTCATTTTGATCCCATTAAACCTGTGGTTTTGACAGTGGACGCTTCTTCGTAAGGAATCAGAGCTGTGCTCTCGCACAGATTTAGTTCGCAGGACAGGCCGATTGCTTTCGCTTCCAAGTTATTGACCAAGACTAACTGTAGCTATTCCCAAATCGAGTAGGAAGCGCTCTATATTATCAATGGCGTAACAAAGTTTCACCATCATCTCTTTGGTCGGAAGTTTACTTAATGAAGGACTATAAGCCACTTCAGTCTTTGTTTCATCTGCCCAACCCTGTTTCACCACGCATGGCTCAGAAGCTGCAACGATGGGCTTTGTTATTGTCACAGTATCAGTACGAAATATTGTACTGGTCTACGTCGAAGCATCCAAATGCTGACGCCCTTTCTCGCCTTCCTGTTTGTCCTAATTCTGAGTTCGATGCTACTCCCGCACCTTGTTGTCAGATCGATGTGCAGGAAGCTGAATTTTTACAGACTTTCCCACTGTGTGAGTTAACGAGCATTGCCCTCTCATTTAAATATATGGCTGAAAGAGTCGGCTTACAGGAATTGTGAAACGAACCCTATCGTCCAGGACCGCGTGCCACAAAGGGCGCAGATTCACCACGAGATGGTGAAACTCACAGGCATCTATTGTCTATTGAGGCCTAAGCGCTGTAGTCTGAGAGTAAGACAGACGAGAACCTGCGTCATAGGGAAACCTTGTAGAATCCGTTTGTGGTCGAGGAGACGTAGCAGTGTTAAATAAGGCGGACATAAGGTCGGCCATGTAGGGAAACATTTATGAAAACTATTTAGTTCTGTAGTAATGCAGGGAATCAGGCCACAGTTATTTTCATCTACCATCCATCATAAATTTTCATGGTCATCCCAATAAAACTTGAATATTGATCGTATCTATAATAGTTTAGGATTTACTGTTAAAGTGAAATTAACATGTTTTGTAACAAAGACCTGAATGCTAAAATCTGAACGCTTTGCTCGATCTTCAAATGGTTCAAATGGCTCTGAGCACTATGGGACTTAACATCTGAGGTCATTCGTCCCTTACAACTTAGAACTATTTAAACCTAACTAACCTAAGAACATCACACACATCCATGCCCAAGGTAAGACTCGAACTTGCGACCGTAGCAGTCGCGCGATTCCGGACTGAAGCGCCTAGAACCGCTCGGTCACAGGGGCCGGCTGGTCGATCTTAACGATCGACATTTCATATATAAGCTCATCATTAAAATGACAAACGTTGTAAATATCAACTCTGTACATTTGTTTAAAAGGTATAGTGAATTCAAATTATCAGTATTTACAGTTAAGCATCAGATCATCATTTCCTCCACACAAAACCCATTGAACGATGACAGCATAACACCGTATTGAGTCATTAGGTAATAGAACATTTGTTGTAAAGTTTAGTGCATAATAGTTACTTTTGTTCTTTATTTATTTATCAGAAAGCACATCGGTGCAAGGCTACTGGCCGTGACATTCAAAGTTAAGAAGGAAATTGATTTGGTTTCACGTACAACAATTTAACGTTTATTATGTAATGGATATCATCGTTACGTGAAAGCGGTAAAACTTTGATTATTTAAATATGTTAAAATGTAAAGTAATGGAGAATAAGCTGTAGCCAATCAGATGGACGGCTTCAGGAAATGGAACTGTGCTAGTCAGTTGAGCGAAGATGTTCGGCGCGCGGAAAACGCGATCGGAGACGGGCAGAGGGCAGTTCTGGTCGAGGCACCAAAGGGGACAGTTCGGGTGGAGACGCGAAAACTGACAGTTCGGCTGGAGACATCAGGGGGTTCAGTTCGGATGCAAATGCGAAAGTGGGTGCTTGGTCTTTAGGGAGCTAGGAAGTGATAAAGAGTTAAGAAAATTTCGCGTCGTGTGGTATCGAGGGACTTAGTCTCTGAGCGGTGAGCAGCCGTGCGCCTGGTGTGAACTCTAAATTTTCGCATAGTTTACAAGGTGGAGTATAAAAATTGTATTTCGCGATGAGATTGTGAATGATCGAGCAGTGTTAAAGGGATATGTGCTCGAGTGTAATAGTAATTCTAAATACGAACGCTTTCGCTATTAGCTTGCTTTCTGAATAGCCGGCCGGTATGGCCGAGCGGCTCAAGGCGCTTCAGTCTGGAAGCGCGCGAACGCTACGGTCGCAGGTAGTGTGTGATGTGTTTGGGTTAGTTAAGTTTAAGTAGTTCTAAGTTCTAGGGGACTGATGACCTCAGATGTTAGGTCCCATAGTGCTCAGAGCCATTTGAACCATTTGAACCTTCCTGAATAAACATTATTCTAACCAAATCGCAACTGTGTAGCCTACATCATTAATGGGTCGTTAATTTATTTCCCGATATTGTTATTATTGTTATTATATGGTATGTTAACTTTGTAAACTTGCCATCAACCAGACATTTTAACAGATAAAAAATGTTCAAATGTGTGTGAAATCCTGTGGGACTTAACTGCGAAGGACATCAGTTCCTAAGCTTAAAGCTACTTAACCTAAATTATCCCAAGGACAAACACACACACCCATGCCCGAGGGAGGACTCGAACCTCCGCCGGAACCAGCCGCACAGTCCATGACTGCACCGCCTGAGACCGCTCGGCTAATCCCGCGCGGCTTGACCCAATTCATTCCATGTAAACAGAGCCCACACCATTATGGAGATACCACCAGCTTGCACAGTGCATTGATGACAACAAGCGTCCATGGCTTCGTGTGGTCTGCTCCATACTGGAACCCTACCATCACCTCTTATCACCTGAAATCGGGACTCATCCGACGAGGCCACGGTTTTCCAACCTTATAGGGTCCTACCGATATGGTCACGGGAGCAGCTGCAGGCGATGTCGTGCTGTTATCAAAGATATTCGCGTCGGTCGTCTGCTGCCACAGCCCATAACGCCAAATTTCGCATCACTGTCCTAACGGATACGTTCGTCGTGCGTCCCACGCGGATTTCTGCGGTTACTTTACACAGTGTTTCTTGTCTACTAGCGCTAACTCAACACGATTGCTGCTCCTCTCGGTCGTTAAGTGAAGGCCGTCGGCCACTATGTTATCTGTGGTGAGACGTCGTGACAGAAATTTGGTATTGTCGGCACACTCTTCACACTGTGGACCTCGGAATATTGAATTCCCTAACGATTTACGAAGCTGAATGTCCCATGCGTCTAGCTCCAACTACCGTCCGCTTTCAAAGTTTTTTAATTCCCATCGTACAGCCATAATCACGTCGGAAACCTTTTCACGTGAATTACTTAGGTACACATGACAGCTCCGCCAATCCATCGCCCTTTTATACCTTGTGAACGCGATACCGTCGCCATCTGTATAAGTGCATTCGCTATCCCGTGACTTTTGTCACCTCAGTGTTTGAGGAGGACCATAGAAAATGTAAGCTCAACGAGCTCAAGCTGCGTGAATTGCCTCTTCCTCGTTTGTATATTATGGAGTTTACACCGTTTATAAAGTCAGTTATCGTCACTTAAAATCAGCTATTATGTGACAAGGAATTAGTCCATCTATGTAACACACGACATGAAAAATCCCAAGACCAAGAAATGATTAATGTAGAGTAAAGAAATTTCTGGAATGCGTTTGTCTAGGTAACATATTTAAGTAAATAACTTTGCAAGATCACAGGTTAATGCAAACTCGAGAAAAACCATTGCAAATGTGAAATGCTGGTACATTAACAACCGATGTATCGACCAGAATGTTGAACGCAGATATGAAAACGTACAAGCATTGTGTCGTACAGGTGTACGAATGTAAGTTTGCGGGATGCTGTTGCATGCCTGTTGCACTTGGTCGGTCGATACGGGGACGGTTAATGCTGGTGGTGGATGAGCTGGAACTTTTGTCCGATGATATTCCACACGTGTTCGATTGGAAACAGATGTGGTGATCGAGCAGACCAAGGAAACATGTCGACAGTCTGTAGAGCACCTTGGTCTGCAACAGATGTTGCCGAACCTTATCCAGTTGGAAAACACCCCATGGCATGGTACTCATGTTGGCTGCTGTAGCCGAGCGATTCTAGGGCTTCAGTCTGAAACTGCGCGACCGCTCCAGGCGCAGACTCGAAACCTGCCTCGGGCATGGATGTGTGTGATGTCCTTAGGTTAGTTAGGTTTAAGTAGTTCTAAGTTCTAGGGGACTGATGACCTCAAAAGTTAAGTCCCATAGTGCTCAGAGCCATTTGAACCATCTGAATACTACTCATGAATGGCAGTACAATAGGTCTAATCACCAGATTGATGCACAAATTTGCATTCAGGTTGCATGGTGTCACGAGAGTGCAGACCATAACACCAGTCGTAGATCTATTGTTTCTGACAGACACACACACACACACACACACACACACACACACACACACACACACACACACACAGGTTGGTTGCAGGCGCTCGCCTGGCTTTCTTCTAACCAACACACGGCTATCACTGAGGCCTTGGCAGAATCAGCATTCATCAGAAAACACAGTAGACCTCCATTCCACCCTCCATTAAGTTCTCATTTGACACCACTGAAGTTGCAAACGGCAGTGGTTTGCAGTCAGTGGAATGCACGCTGTAAGGTATCGCAAATGCACGCTGTAGGGTATCACATGGTTCAAGTGGCTCTAAGCACTACAGGACTTAACATCTGAGGTCATCAGTCCCCTAGACTTAGAACTACTTAAACTTAACTAACCTAAGGACAGCACATACATCCATGCCCGAGGCAGGATTCGAACCTGCGACCGTAGCAACCGCGTGGTTCCGGACTGAAGCGTGAAGGGTATCGCAGCTGTCCTTGCAGTAACCGATTTGTAACTGTGGTGCCAAATGCTGCTCGAATTGCTCCTCACACGCAGTATGTCACGCCACAGCCATATGCCGAACACGTCAGTCTTCTATCTTGGCAGCGCCACATGGTCGTCCGGAGCCCGGACTTACTGCAACCTCAGCTTCCCGTGACCACCCCAGCTAGCAATCATTTCCTGTTAAGTTTTTCTGCAGTATCGCAGAAGTAACAACCAACTTCTCGTAGCCCTATTACACGACCTCGACCAAACTAAGTGAGTTGTTAATAATGGCGTCTTCGTTGCCTTACGCAAAACTCTTGCTTGTTGTTGGGATTTTTTTCCGTCAGTGTAAAAAGCACAGCTGGAACTACGTGCTCAGAAAACACACGTGAATCTCAGGAAGTTTTTTTTTTCGTCAGTGTTCTGATTGGTTTGATGTGTCCAGCCACTAATTCTTCTCTGAGAGTAGCACTTGCCCTGTACAAAAATCCTCAGTTACTGAAACTTCCTGGCAGATTAAAACTGTGTTCCGCACCGAGACTCGAACTCGGGACCTTTTGCAGGAGAGCTTCTGTGAATTTTGTAAGATAGGAGACGAGGTACTGGCGGAATTAAAGCTCTGAGGACGGGGCGGTAGTCGTGCTAGAGTAGCTCAGTCAGTCTTCTCGTCAACGGCAGACTTACAGAACCTATACGGATTGAACGCTCAGTACGGCAGGGTTGCCCTTTGTCGACGGTGCGTTATGCCATTGCGATGGAACCACTCATCTGCGGATTACGGCGACGTTTGACAGGTATTCCACTCCGGGATCATATGTTCCGCTGCCGAGCTTACGCGGACGACTTGGCCCTCGTCGTACGTTCAGCGGCCGACGTACAAGTTGCGATGCAGTGGATTACCCGTTACAGTGCAGGGGCAGGGAGCGCTATGAACGTGGCAAAATCATGCGCCATGAAGATCGGCAGCAGCCTTTCCGCAGACGGCGTAGTCCCATTTCAACTGGTGGACACCCTTCGTTGTCTCGGATTAGTGTACACGCGAGACATTCGCCGCACCTCGGCGATCAGTTTTCGGGCGCTACTGCAACGCATCGGGGCCAACATAAAAAATCACATACTACGCCCGCTGAATATGTGCCAGAGAGTTACATTCGTCAATACCCATCTGGCAGCCCGGATACCCCATATAGCGCAGATTCTGCCCATCACTGCGACAATGGCGGCCAGATTACAGTTCTGGACACATCTTCAAAGGCCAGTATGAAGCTCTCATCTTACCGAAGCGGGACAGTGGCCTCGATCTGGTTCATGTGAGAGCCAGGACTACGGCACTTTACACCACCACTATGCTCCGGTTGTGGAAAAGCCAAAATGCTAGTTTTACTGGAATGTTGACCACCGAGCTCCCACCTGTTTCGAGACGCCCACCGACGTCTCTGGCACACATCCAACATCCGATGTCACATATCGGCCGTTTCTTTTTGGAGTACAGCTACATATGCACCGAGCTCCCCAGGACCAGGAAGACGACCACCCGTGACATCTATTGCCTTCTCCGAAAGTCTCCACCCCGCAACCCCGTCGAAACACGTCACCCCCAGATTTCATGGCTTACAGTTTGGAAAACGATCCACCAACCATATCACACCACCGACACCACCTCTATGTGATACCTTCTCGTCAACGGCAAGTATACTACAAGACAGAAACTGCACCGCATCGCTCTGGTGGACTCACCCCTGTGCCTCAAGTGCAAAGTCGAAGATACAGATTTACATCGTTTTGAGTGTGGGCCAGCAGCAGCTCTCTGGACCCTCGTACAGAAGATTGTGGCTTTCTACCTCCGAGTACCACCACATCACATTTCTCCTACCATGATGATATATTCCGACACGACCTACTTTCCATCGGCTAAGTGGCACGACATCACATGGATCAGTGGCATGGCTGTCAATTACCTCTTCCGGGACGACATCGTCGATCCGGCGGACTTTGGACACGCCTCCAAGTGCATCACCACACCCTTCGCCGACATCGACACTATCGGGTCACTTTCACGAAATATTTGCAGAGTATTTCCACCAACCCGCCTCAAAGCTGGAATCTCAACGAACCGTGCCAGCCAAGACTGGACGATCCCACGTTCCCCTTTAATAGTCAATGATAGAATGCATTTTGTTGTGATGGCGCGCCAAAGTGGAGCATGGCGCGGAAAGTATTCCTATTTTATTTCACTTCTCTTTTCTCCTCCTCTTTTAAATTTTTTCCTTACACATGTTTATCCTTTTCACGCATAGCTCTCTATCTGCAGCCTATTTGTTTTTCTTCTCCTGTGCTCCCCCCCCCCCCCCAAAAAAAAACATAAAAAAATTTGGGTTGCTGCTGATGGTGAGACTGTATACTCATTAATGTTAAAAACGGAAAAAAGGCCTTTGCGGAAATATAGCTACCTTTTATGTTTTACGTTTTCAAAGGATATTGTGTTATTTTATGAAGATCGTCGTCTTTTATTTTAATACACAACAGGTTATTATTTGTTTCCTCCTTACCTGCAACTTTTGCTAATGTTATAGGTGTTCTTTGTTAAAAAAAAAAGTTAGTAGAGCACTTGCCCGCGAAATGCAAATGTCCCGAGTTCGAGTCTCGGTCCGGCACACAGTTTTAATCTGCCAGGAAGTTTCATATCAGCGCACACTCCGCTGTAGAGTGAAAATTTCATTCTAGTATCCTCAGTTATTTGTTGGATATATTCCGATCTCTGTCTTTCCGTACAGTTTTTATCCTATACAGCTCCCTCAAACTCCCTCATACTTCCGTGGTCCCCAATTTTAGTGCAAAGTTTATCGCTAATCACATCTCTGCTATTCATGATTACTATTGATGTCTTAGCACAAGTCTGTCTCCTCTTCTTGTCAATTTTTTCGACATGCTCCTTTGCTCGCCGATTCTGCAGAGGACCTCTGCCTTTCTTTTGTTATCAGTCCGCTTAATTTTCAACGTCCTTCTTCAGCACTAGATCTCAAACGCTTCGATTCCCCTCTTTTCCGGTTTCTCCTCAGTTCATGATTTCCGTAAAATGCTCTGCTTAAACGTACATTCTCAGATATTTCGTCCTCAAATTAAGACCAGTGTTTGATTCTAGTATACTTCTTTTGTCCAGGTATGCCCTCTGTGTTTGTGCTACTCTGCTTCTCATATCCTTCTGGCTTCGTCTGTCATGTGTTGACTCCAAAATAGAATAATTCTTTCACTTTCGTGGTCCCCAATTTTAGTGCTAAGTTTATCGCTAATCACATCTCTGCTATTCATAATTACTATCATCTTTCATCGGTTTACTCTCAGCTCATCGTGTGTGCTCATTACATGCTTCATTCCATTCAACAAGTCCTGCAGTTCTTCCTCATTTTCACTAAGGATAGCAAATCCATTAACGAATCTTTACCGAGCTAGGTGGCGCAATGGTTAGTACACTAGGCTTGCTTTCGGCAGGACGACGGTTCAAACCCGCGCCCGGCCATTCTGATTTAGGGTTTCCGTGATTTCCCTAAATCTATTCAGGCAAATGCCTGGATGGCTCCTTTGAAAGGGTACGGCCGACTTCCTTCCCCATCCTTCCCTGATCCGGTGGGATCGATGAGCTCGCTACTTGGTCCCTTCCCCCAAATCGACCAACCAACCAACGAATCTTACTATACATATCCTTTAATAGATCATCTTTGTAAACATATTGGGCATAATGGCGATCACAATGAACAGTGATAAAATATTGTATAGAACAGTCTTGATCGCATAAAACACTTATATTCATAAGTAGTGCCCAGTTTCGACCCGATGTGGATTATCTTCGGACCATACTCCAGTGACGACATGTAGAGACAATGGCTCGCAGCAGGAACTGTGGATACCACTCATTGATGTCGATTGCTCAGTGCCATCGTCTCCACATATCATCATTGGAGTATGGCCCGAAGATGGAGTATTGTCCAAAAGTGATCCACATCGGATAGAAACCGGTCATCGCTTATGAATAAAAGTGTTTAATGCGATCAAGACTGTTCTGTATAATGTTTTACTACTGATAACCTTTTACACTGAATTTTAATCCCACTCCAGAATCTTTCTTTTGTTTCCATAGTTGCTTCTTCGATGTATAGCCCAAAAAGTAGAGCCAGAAGACTATACCCCTGTCTTATAACCTTTCCAATCCGAGAACTTCGTTCTTGACCTTCCATTCTTGTTTTCTCTCCTCTTGATTCTTGTACACGATGTAAAATATCAGTCTTTCCCTATAGCTTACATATATTTACCTCAGAATTTCGACAGCTTGCATCTTTTCACATTGGCGAACACTTTTCCTAGGTCGGCAAACCCTATGAAAGTATCTTGATTTATCTTCCAGTCTTGCTTCCATTGTTGTTGTTGTCTTCAGTCCTGAGACTGGTTTGATGCAGCTCTCCATGCTACTCTATCCTGTGCAAGCTGCTTCATCTCCCAGTACCTACTGCAACCTACATCCTTCTGAATCTGCTTAGTGTACTCATCTCTCGGTCTCCCTCTACGATTTTTACCCTCCACGCTGCCCTCCAATGCTAAATTTGTGAACCCTTGATGCCTCAAAACATGTCCTACAAACCGATCCCTTCTTCTAGTCAAGTTGTGCCACAAACTTCTCTTCTCCCCAATCCTATTCAATACCTCCTCATTAGTTACGTGATCTATCCACCTTATCTTCAGTATTCTTCTGTAGCACCACATTTCGAAAGCTTCTATTCTCTTCTTGTCCAAACTAGTTATCGTCCATGTTTCACTTTCATACATGGCTACACTCCAAACAAATACTTTCAGAAACGACTTCCTGATACATAAATCTATATTCGATGTTAACAAATTTCTCTTCTTCAGAAACGCTTTCCTTGCCATTGCCAGTCTACATTTTATATCCTCTCTACTTCGACCATCATCAGTTATTTTACTTCCTAAATAGCAAAACTCCTTTACTACTTTAAGTGTCGCATTTCCTAATCTAATTCCCTCAGCATCACCCGATTTAATTTGACTACATTCCATTATCCTCGTTTTGCTTTTGTTAATGTTCATCTTATATCCTCCTTTCAAGACACTGTCCATTCCGTTCAACTGCTCTTCCAAGTCCTTTGCCGTCTCTGACAGAATTACAATGTCATCGGCGAACCTCAAAGTTTTTACTTCGTCTCCATGAATTTTAATACCTACTCCAAATTTTTCTTTTGTTTCCTTTACTGCTTGCTCAATATACAGATTGAATAACATCGGGGAGAGGCTACAACCCTGTCTCACTCCTTTCCCAACCACTGCTTCCCTTTCATGCCCCTCGACTCTTATTACTGCCATCTGGTTTCTGTACAAATTATAAATAGCCTTTCGCTCCCTGTATTTTACCCCTGCCACCTTTAGAATTTGAAAAAGAGTATTCCAGTCAACATTGTCAAAAGCTTTCTCTAAGTCTACAAATGCTAGAAACGTAGGTTTGCCTTTTCTTAATCTTTCTTCTAAGATAAGTCGTAAGGTCAGTATTGCCTCACGTGTTCCAACATTTCGACGGAATCCAAACTGATCTTCCCCGAGGTCTGCATCTACCAGTTTTTCCATTCGTCTGTAAAGAACTCGCGTTAGTATTTTGCAGCTTTGACTTATTAAACTGATAGTTCGGTAATTTTAACATCTGTCAACACCTGCTTTCTTTGGGATTGGAATTATTATATTCTTCTTGAAGTCTGAGGGTATTTCGCCTGTCTCATACATCTTGCTCACCAGCTGGTAGAGTTTTGTCATGACTGGCTCTCCCAAGGCCGTCAGTAGTTCTAATGGAATGTTGTCTACTCCGGGGGCCTTGTTTCGACTCAGGTCTTTCAGTGCTCTGTCAAACTCTTCACGCAGTATCGTATCTCCCATTTCGTCTTCATCTACATCCTCTTCTATTTCCATAATATTGTCCTCAAGTACATCGCCCTTGTATAAACCTTCTATATACTCCTTCCACCTTTCTGCCTTCCCTTCTTTGCTTAGAACTGGGCTGCCATCTGAGCTCTTGATATTCATACACGTGGTTCTCTTCTCTCCAAGGGTCTCTTTAATTTTCCTGTAGGCAGTATCTATCTTACCCCTAGTGAGATAAGCTTCTATATCCTTACATTTGTCCTCTAGCCATCTCTGTTTAGCCATTTGGCACTTCCTGTCGATCTCATTTTTGAGACGTTTGTATTCCTTTTTGCCTGCTTCATTTACTGCATTTTTATATTTTCTCCTTTCATCAATTAAATTCAATATTTCTTCTGTTACCCAAGGATTTCTAGCAGCCCTCGTCTTTGTACCTACTTTATCCTCTGCTGCCTTCACTACTACATCCCTCAGAGCTACCC
Source organism: Schistocerca gregaria (assembly GCF_023897955.1). Taxonomy (NCBI): domain Eukaryota; kingdom Metazoa; phylum Arthropoda; class Insecta; order Orthoptera; family Acrididae; genus Schistocerca; species Schistocerca gregaria. The sequence continues at coordinate 752,050,627 of NC_064931.1, forward strand.
ATTCTTCTTCTACTGTATTTCTTTCCCCTATTCCTGTCAATTGTTCCCTTATGCTCTCTCTGAAACTCTGTACAACCTCTGGTTCTTTCAGTTTATCCAGGTCCCATCTCCTTAATTTCCCACATTTTTGCAGTTTCTTCAGTTTTAATCTACAGGTCATAACCAATAGATTGTGGTCAGAGTCCACATCTGCTCCTGGAAATGTCTTACAACTTAAAACCTGGTTCCTAAATCTCTGTCTTACCATTATATAATCTATCTGATACCTTTTAGTATCTCCAGGGTTCTTCCACGTATACAACCTTCTTTCATGATTCTTAAACCAAGTGTTAGCTATGATTAAGTTGTGCTCTGTGCAAAATTCTACTAGGCGGCTTCCTCTTTCATTTCTTAGCCCCAATCCATATTCACCTACTATGTTTCCTTCTCTCCCTTTTCCTACACTCGAATTCCAGTCACCCATTACTATTAAATTTTCGTCTCCCTTCACTATCTGAATAATTTCTTTTATTTCATCGTACATTTCTTCAATTTCTTCATCATCTGCAGAGCTAGTTGGCATATAAACTTGTACTACTGTAGTAGGTGTGGGCTTAGTATCTATCTTGGCCACAATAATGCGTTCACTATGCTGTTTGTAGTAGCTTACCCGCATTCCTATTTTCCTATTCATTATTAAACCTACTCCTGCATTACCCCTATTTGATTTTGTGTTTATAACCCTGTAGTCACCTGACCAGAAGTCTTGTTCCTCCTGCCACCGAACTTCACTAATTCCCACTATATCTAACTTTAACCTATCCATTTCCCTTTTTAAATTTTCTAACCTACCTGCCCGATTAAGGGATCTGACATTCCACGCTCCGATCCGTAGAACGCCAGTTTTCTTTCTCCTGATAACGACATCCTCCTGAGTAGTCCCCGCCCGGAGATCCGAATGGGGGACTATTTTACCTCCGGAATATTTTACCCAAGAGGATGCCATCATCATTTAATCATACAGTAAAGCTGCATGCCCTCGGGAAAAATTACAGCTGTAGTTTCCCCTTGCTTTCAGCCGTTCGCAGTACCAGCACAGCAAGGCCGTTTTGGTTAATGTTGCAAGGCCAGATCAGTCAATCATCCAGACTGTTGCCCCTGCAACTACTGAAAAGGATGCTGCCCCTCTTCAGGAACCACACGTTTGTCTGGCCTCTCAACAGATACCCCTCCGTTGTGGTTGCACCTACGGTACGGCCATCTGTATCGCTGAGGCACGCAAGCCTCCCCACCAACGGCAAGGTCCATTATCTGCTGCAATGTCAGGACTTCCTCCCTGGAACCTTTAACTTTCCTAAAGCCAAACTGATCGCCATCTAACAAATCCTCAGTTTGTCTTTTCCGTTCCTCTGTAGATTTTTCCTGTTGGTAATTTGAATGCATAAACTCTTAAGCTGATTGTGCGGTAGTTCTCGCACTTATCTGCCCTACTCTCTTCGATATCGTGTGCTTGTATTTTTCCTAAAGTCTCGCGACTCCTAGACACTGTATACCAACTTGAATAGCAGTTTGGTTCCCACTTCCTCCAACGATTTTAGAAATTCCCAAGGAATGTCGCCTATGCCTTCCACCTTATTTGATCATAATAATTCTCAAGCTCTTTCAAATTCTGATTCTAATATTAGATTCTCTATGCCTTCCATATCGACTCCCATATCTTCTTCTATCACATCTCCAGACAGTTCCTCCACATTGTAGAGGTCACCAGTGTACTCTTTACACCTAGTTGCTCTCCTCTGCGGTTAACAATGGCATTTCTTTTGCACTCTTAGTGTTGACGCCATTGTTCCTAATTCCACTTAAGGTTGTTTTCACTTTTCTATAATCTGAACCACTCTTTTCGATGACAATTTCTTTCTCTATTTCTTCGCATTTTTTCTGCAGTAATTTCACATTGATTTCTCTGCATGTACTATTCATTTCATTCCTGAGTGACTTATATTGCTGTATTCCTCTTTCCCTGAACAGTTTTGCACTTTCTTCTTTTGTCGATCAATTGAAGTGTTTCTCCTCTTACTCTGGATTTCTTCACATTTACCTTCCTTGTAGCTATATTTGCCTGTTAAACTTCTGTGACTGCCATTTTGAGAGGTGTCTATTCCTCTTCAACTGAGCTGCGTAATGGGGTATTCACTATCGCAGTATCTATAGGTTTCTAGAAGTTAAAAGAGCTCCTCATCATTCGTCAGTACCTCAATATCCCTCTTCTTTTCATACTAACTCTTCGAGACGATTCTCTTAAACTTTATTCTGCTCTTCAATATTTCTAAATTGTGATCTGAACCTGTATATCTTCTCCTGGGTACATCTTACAGTCAAGTGTCTGATTTTGGAATCTCTGCATGACAAGCTGGGATCTTCCAGTATCTCTATTACTTTCCAAGTAAGCCTCCTCCTGTTGTGAGGTTTTTGAACAGTGTATTAGCTACTACTAGTTGAATACAATCAGTCTTTCTTCTCTCTACTTCCTCTTACCAAGCCCATAGTCTCCAGTAACTTCTCTTCTATTCCTTCCCCTATTGCAGCGTTACAGTCATCTATGATTATTAGATACTCATCTCCATTTACATACTGAATTGCATGTTTAGTATCCTGGCTATATTGTGCTGGCTCCTAATTTGTACCACTACTATAAAATCCGTACTTCTTCTAAATCCCACATTTAGTGAGCTGTTACTTGTGTGTGTTGAGGAACAGATCGTCTGAATACAGCGTCGATTTTGCTGTAGTTTTCATCTAACTTTTAATGTATGCGGCGAAGAGTATTACTATTGCAAGCTAAGTGGTAACATAATGTTTTATTTATCGGTGAACATACATGAAATAACCTTAGTTTTCAGACAGTCATGACTCTGTATTCGATGTAGTTCGTTGTAGGAAATTGAAAAAGAAGAAATGGCGACGTTCCCGATATTAAACTGCCTAAAGTTTCCTACATTGTACTGGTACAGTTTACGAAACTTGCTCGAATAGTGGAACATAATGTTTCTAAATGATGTGGGGAATTTTTAATGTATTCTTTATCCTAATTATTAACTAAATAATTATTTAGTATTACAGTACGGCAACAGAAAGACGTTATGGAAAGCAGAGAACAGATTAATTGCATTAGCTGTAACGGTACCATATATCTAAATGGGGATCATGAATGAAATGGATGGGCACACATATAAAATGCACTAAGCCAAACTGTAGTATTCTGAAACTATAAATAAAAATGCAAACTGCAATATAAAAGTTACTGGGCGCAGTAAAGTGTTTTCTAACTGAGTTGAAAACGAATTGGAATATCATATTATTACGTTTGAAGAGATGACGTTCGGTTTAAGCGTGTCGGACGTAAGAAAACTTGCGTTCGATTTTGCAGAACGAAATAGTTTGCCGCATGATTTCAATGCAGAAGGAGTCATGTGAGGCAAAAATTGAGTTGAAGGTGCCCATCCAAGAAATATCGCCTAATCCGACGGAAATGATGAAAGTTCCAACCAAAATTTAAAGACACAGCCAAGGAGACAGTGAACTGACTGGTAGTCTATGCGAAAAAAAATAAGTTATCCGAAACAGACGATATGAAATTCGGAACTACAGCACCACCTGTGAAAAGGAAATGATTTGGAGACTTCATGGGGAAGTCATCACAGAAACTCACTCGTAAAACAGAGGAATGGTACTGCGAGTTGTGCAGGGAAAATCGAAAGGAAGAAATGACTTAATGCATTAAATGCAAAACGGGGATTCATGCAAGTGTGTAGGTGTGGGAAAGAAGGAAAAACGTTATATTACAGCGCTTGCAAATACTGATGTAAGATCTAAAATGTGGAACAATTCCTTAAATTTAGGCTAGAACATATCCTTAAGCTGAGGGACGTAGTTTACGAAGATGGTACAATTTACACACCCACTGATTCAAATGAAGTGTCGTGTGGCTAGAGCCTACCGTCGGGTAGACCTGTCGCCTGGTGCAAGTCTTTTTAGTTGACGCCACTTCGGCGATTTGCGTGTCGATGATGAAGACAGCACAGTACCCAGTGCCTGAGCGGAGAAAAATCTCCGACCCAGCTGCGAATCGAACCCGAGCCCCTTGCATGGCAATCTGCCGCGCTAACCACATTTTTATCAGTTTTTTATATATGTAAGACGATGTCATGTATAAAATAAAATATTTCTGGAAAATGCAAATAAGTAAGTGGACATAAACTGCTCCTATCAGTTTTTTTATAAGACGATGTCCTGTATAAAATAAAATATTTCTTGAAAACGTAAATAAGTGGACTTTTTTACATAATGGTGTAACAATAGCAAACATAAACTGCGTCTATCAGTACAAAACAATAACGGACCACGTCCCTCTTCTTGGGCTTGTTCCTCGCTAACCCCGTTGTACCTCGTTTTGGTGCCGGGTACGTCTTCACGTATGCTGGTGGATCCTCTCCATTGTCCTGGTTCTTTCTTGTTCTGAATACTTATAGGCAATAACTACATTCTCCTACCAGGGACACCCCAACTGGGTGGGTGATCAAGCAAGGTACTCCCTAAAAAATTTGCGTAATATGTTCGATATCTCAGATGTCTCATAATACGTGAGTGATGTTCTTGTAGCAAAGCCGTAAAGTCGAGTACATTCTTACTGCCCTCCCGGAAAAGGTAAAGCACAGACAGACCCCGAATCCAAGTCACTGCGTTTGTCTTCGTTCAGGGATAATATGTCATATCTGGCAGAAGTAGTATCCATGGTTTCATTGCTTGCGGCACCACCCGAAGGAGGAAGGCAATTGTTTTTTGGACCAAACACCACATGTCCGCCGAAGGCCCGCATATCAGGCGATGTTCCTCTGTGTCTATAACATTGCACTGCGGACACAGTGGCTCATCCGTAATATGAATTGTATGCAACCTGGAACGAGTCACGTATTTCTCTTTTACCACTTGATACCACAGTGCGCGCGTCCCCATATCAAGTGTGGGTGGTGCAATGTAGAATATACCACTGACCATGTCACTGTTGGTTGTCGGCGCTCTACGGCGTTATCCGGCCGTCGTCGAGTCAAGATGCGATATATATCACGTGCCGTTGCCGTCCTGGTAGTCGGTAGTTCCATATGTACATAACTGCGCTCCACAAAAATTTTCGCAAGCTGACAAGCGATGGTGAGATGTGAGCCACCGCTACCGGTGCCTGACGAGAAGATGAAGCTATTTCGTCTATCAAGGTGCCCGTCAGACTTGTCCGGTGTCGTGTCCACATCTTTATCATCGTGCTTACGTAAATAGCCACTCATTGGCCGCGGACGTGGGTTAATCCAAGACCTCCACGACTACCAGGAAGGGTGAGGGTTTCGTATCCGACCTTAAAAAGCAGACCTATGCTCACAAAATATCCTAATGCCGCCAGGATTCGGCGCGCCAATACCACCAGCATAGTAAAAACTTGTGTCAGGTGGAAGATGCGAGAAGTTAGATAAGTGTCAGCAAAGGTGACCCGTTGTATCATGTCCAGAGCTCTTAACCTGTGACTTCGGACACTCGCACGAATTGTTTGCAGAAGATGTCTAGAGTTCAGTGCAGCCGTGCGTCGAACGACTGTTGTGAAGATAATTCCCATACATTTCATGCCGGCCGGAGTGGCCGAGCGGTTCTAGGCGCTTCAGTCTGGAACCGAGCGACCTCTACGGTCGCAGGTTCGAATCCTGCCTCGGACCTGGATGTGTGTCATGTCCTTAGGTTAGTTAGGTTTAAGTAGTTCTAAGTTCTAGGGGACTGATGACCACAGCTGTTAAGTCACATAGTGCTCAGAGCCATTTGAACAATTTATTTGAACACATTTCATCTTGTTTATCGGCTGTAATGGTGCTACACTTCCCTTCAGGAATTCTCTCCCGATGTTCATCGCTCCCGGCTTCGCCATGTTCATACGACTTCCCGTAGCCATAACATACAAATTAATCCAATGCAAGGCCGCTTTTGCCTCGTCGCTCAGCCGTGTTAAAAACGCTAGGTCATCCGTGTATGGTCAGCATATCAACTTGTTGTGCCTGATCGTCATTCCCTGGAGCCGATTCCGGAGCCCGCAGGGCAGCGGCTCGACACGATGGCATACAGTACCGTCGACAGCGGGCACCCTTGTCTGACCGAGCGTGGGCCCCACCGTGCATCCATTGATGAGCACTCTGGACGAGGCACCGTGGAGCAGTCTGATAACGACGGTGACAAAACTTTCTGGAAACTTCATGTGCGTCATCACTTCCATGAGATAGGCGTGGCTCACCCTGTCAAAGGCGTGATCGAAGTCTGTCGATTCCAGTACACTCCGGAGACGACATATTGTCTCCAGTGCGATAACATCGCGGTAGTCGCTGAGTGCCTTTTGTATATTGTTATCCCCTCCTAGTTGGGTTTGGTCGAGTGATATCACTTGGCATAGTACGTGTTTAAAGCGTGCTGTAAGTGTCTTGGTGTAGATCCTGTAGTCGCAATTTAGGAGGGTCAGTGGCCGGTAGGCGTGTATCCCCGTGACGCCGGATGGTTTGTGGATAGGGAAGATCATTCCTTCCACGAAGGAGGGTGGAAGAGGCACATTGGGAGACATCAATTCCCGGTACATGGCAGTCCTTCGCGGAGTCATGAGATCTTTAAATGCACGACAAAACTCTAACGGAAACCCGTCGGGCCTCGGTAATTTGTGCGACGCTCCCTTATCAAGCGCTTCCGTTACGTCATCAGCTGTGACTTCCCCTGTTAACTCTCGGTCGGCCGTCTCGTCGAGGCACGCGGATAGCGTTCGTGGAACCACATGAAAGGCTGCCTGATCGTGTTCCACTTCTTCATAGAAATGACCATACTGGTCCACGAAGGCGTTGGCAAGGTCTTTTGCTTTGTCGTACGGCGACCAACCGTCAGTACGGCCGCCTGTATTAAGGTTCTGCGGCTACGTTGTTTTTCTCTGATAACGTGATACAAAATGGTTCAAATGGCTATGAGCACTATGGGACTTAACATATGTGGTCATCAGTCCCCTAGAACTTAGAACTACTTAAACCTAACTAACCTAAGGAAATCACACAAATCCATGCCCGAGGCAGGATTCGAACCTGCGACCGTAGCGGTCACGCGGTTCCAGACTGAAGCGCCTAGAACCGCACAGCCACACCGGCCGGCCTAACGTGGTACACCCACGGTGATTTTCCACGAACTCGGTCAAAGGCTCTTGAGCGGACTGCGACACTCTCCAGACGGCGTCGCTTTATCGAAATTGATTGGGCCTGCACCCGGATCCTCGGAAGGCGCTTTTGCAGAAATTTCGCGGAGATCGTGAAATAAAATTCCGTCATGTGGCACCTCAACCTCATCTGCTCTCTTCAGCATGCTCGGCGCAATGCAGGCTTAACGCATCCCAGCCACTATTGCAACGTCGTCGGGTATGTCGGGAGGCGTCGTTCACATATGTGCCAAGTGTTTTCAAAAAAATGGTTCAAATGGCTCTGAGCACTATGGGACTTAACATCTGTGATCATCAGTCCCCTAGAACTCAGAACTACTTAAACCTAACTAACCTAAGGACATCACACACATCCATGCCTGAGGCAGGATTCGAACCCTCGACCGTAGCAGTCGCGCGGTTCCAGACTGCGCGCCTAGAACCGCTAGACCACCGCGGCCGGCGCCAAGTGTTTTCGATTACGCGTTTGCACCCAGGTTCCCTGAGCTGTGCTGTATTCATTTTCCAAACACTGCGACTCCTCCACTCTCGTTGACGACTTAGGGAGACCGTGCATAAGTACGCTATGTGATCTGAAAAGGCGAGTGGCCGAGCGCTTCTAGGCGCTTCAGTCCGGCACCGCGCTGCTCCTACGGTCGCAGGTTCGAATCCTGTCTAGGGCATGGTTTAAGTAGTTCTAAGTCTAGGGGACTGATGGCCTCAGATGTTATGTCCCATAGTGCTTAGAGCCATTTGAACCATTTGAAAAGACGACGAGCCACAATTCCGCGTCGAGAATAGCAGATTCGAGACGAGTTACGTATATTCTATCGAGGCGACTTGCAGTTACTTGTGACATAGGTATATCCGCGCCTGTCGCCATGTGTCGTCTTGCATGTATCGATGAGATCCATGTCCTGTATCAGTTGCCCCAGCTCCGGGCATGAATTATAACGTGGGTGTTGATCCTTTATTGGAGCACGCAGTTGAAGTCGCCTCCTAATAAGACATGTTCATACCGGCCTAAGAATAGTGATGCAATCTCCTCTGCATAAAATCGGGATCGATCGTGCTGTCTGTCGGACCCCGACGGTGCGTAAATGTTAACGATCCGTATTCCTAGCACTGTGAGCGCCAGTCCTCGCTCTGACGGCAGGTACACCACGTCCTCGGCTACTATGCCTTTACGTAGAATTTCTGTTCCACTGCCGCCGTCTGTAGTGGGTGTTATGTATGTATCGTACTCACAGAGATCGGGGAAGCTCTCGACACATACTTCCTGCAGAAGGACGATGTCGGCGTCTGACGCATGTAGCGTGTCTCGTAATAATTGCAATTTGACCGGCATTCTAATTGTATTAATATTAATAGAGGCTGTTCGATACGCCTGCCGCTATTCTTCAGTGCGTAAAACACACATGAACGCTTATGTCAACTTGTATGCTGTTGCTCGGTGACATGTTATCTGTGCGACAGTCTGCGTCTTCTGCGTGGTTAACATCCGGTGGACGCCGCGCTCGCCATTGCGGCTGCGTCGTCGGTCTGTGGATCATGCGGGCTTTCAAAAAAGGAAATGAATGAAATGAGGTGGCCCTCAACTACGTACCCTCCGACTCAGAGTTGCAATATTAAACTTTTTGGCAGTTTTCCTAGTCCAGGGGCTGGAATACGCAGTTGCCACATTACAGGCCAAATACTGCTGATTCTATAGTATACGATAAGAATACACACATGAATCGAATGGTCGAAGGTTCCTATCAATCTGCAGTTGCGATTTATAAATGAAAGATTGCAATTAAATAAAATCTGCAGGTACTATCTTAACGACTTTAAATGATGAGTACGATAGTAGAGGTATTTTTTAGAATGCGGTAGATTTCTGCAAAACATTAATTGGTGTCGATGGTCCCGCAATTAAATAAAATATAAGTTGAATAACAGGGAAATAATAGATTCCTACTGCGCGTAATTAGTTATGAACAACAACATAGCTCGCGAGATATTCACTTCTAAACGCACACTACGTCTTCACTGTAGAAGCCACGGAAATCTCACAAGTGCACAAGTCAGCACTACGAAATATTTGTATCTGCCGCGACTACGCGCAAACCGCTCCACGCTCTCAGAGTCTCTCCACGAGTGCGCATCCATCGCGCCGTCGCGTCCAGCACTTCCCGTGTCCTGGGCGACTGCCCCTCGAGCCACACTGTTCCGAACCACCACCGTGTCCTCTCTCGAAACGATCCTCCTCCTCCAATTCCATACAGTCTAACCATTAACGAGCGTTGTGATTGTCTAGAGAGGTCCCTCCATGTATCCAAGCGCACGTATACTCACAAACATTTTTAAGTACATACGAAATACTAAATGGTTCAACAGTCGGGGAAGACCACCGACAACAAGGTGACGGCGCCTTCGAAAGCAGTCGTCACTCCTGTCTCTGCGGAAACGCAGACGACACAGAAAGTGCCGATGGAGACCGAGGGAGAAGAAGAAGACGAGCCGTTTGAGTGCCTCCCCCTCCCCAACAAGAACTGAGTGATGGAGGTGCTCACCAAGATCGCCGATTCCCTGCGAGACGGTAGCTACCCCCATCATGATCATCCTTACCCTTTCACGGTAGATAACATACCTCCCCTTCCTCACAAACCTTATGATTTCCTCTGGGGGTGCGAACCCTTAAACCAGAAGCTGCACGGGAGGGAAATCGTCAGGCGTGGAGATCTGGAGCTCATAAACAAGCACCCGATCTTCACGGACGAGGACTGGAAATGCATGACTGAGGAAGCAGTCAAGTATATCCGGACACAGACGCCGCCAGTGGACTACTCTCGCCTGAAGAAAATAGAATTCGCGCAGCCAGGAAGCAGTAAGAAGAAGAAGAACAAGAAGCCGCCGGAATCAGCCGGCAGATAAGCTTCTGCATCCACAGAAACCAGAGGACAGACCAACACGCGAAGAAAAACCATTTCAAACCGAGAGGACTTCAGGAGGAACAGCTCAAAACAGCTTAAACTTCGCTACCTCGGGCCAAGGCAGGCCCGTCAATATAGTGAGTGTGTAAATGGTTCAAATGGCTCTGAGCACTATGAGACTTAACATCTGAGGTCATCAGTCCTCTAGAACTTAATACTACTTAAACGTAACTAACCTAAGGACATCACACACATCCATGCCCGAGGCAGGATTCGAAACTGCGATCGTAGTGGTCGTGCGGTTCCAGACTGAAGCGCCTAGAACCGCTCGGCCACATCGGCCAGCCGTACGAAATACTGTCTTTACATTTAAATACTTGAAATTAAATAAATATTCCTACGGCTGGACCATAAACACGCTCTAACGCACATTATTAAATACCTAAACAAATTAAATAAACATATATCAAAGGAATAACAACAGAACGTAGGCCAGAAGCCTAATGTCTCTGTGCTTTCTAAAACACAGTAAATATTTAACCAATTTCTTCATGAATAGTACATATCGGATATAAACAAAGACATAGATGAATACATAAATTTATAAGCATGCCGCTACCGTTTTTTCGTGTAACTGTGTAGTACTTACGGCCTGACGCGACCGATAGTAATCGGCCACTTTGACCTCCAATAATTCATGTACTATTTAAGTTACATGCCTGTAATTCATACCAATTTAGGTTTACACTAATAGCTTTCTAAAGACACGGCGATCCACAAAATCGGATGAAGCGTTTATATCTTGGAAATATGTGGCTGGGTGTTACTTGCATAACTTGTCCTCAGATACTAAACTTTAAACTAATAAATACATTGAAAATCTGATTACACCATCAGTATCGTCGTGCAAATAATAGTAATGTACATGTTTCTTTTTGAGGTATCATGATTCATCTGGCTACTATTAATTTCTATACGAACTGTGAAATGCCTGCCATTAGCGTTTCACAAAATCCGCCATCTTTGGCACTCCCGGCGTGTCTCCTTCATTGTCACAAAGCAGCGGCCTCGTCACAGCGGAATTCCCAGCCACGCGGCTGGCCCATGCCCTGGGGCTACCCCTCTCGTCCGGCTAACGTTTGCCACCACGTGTTTGCTAACGAGCTCGGCCCTGCCGCGCTGCCCGAGCGGTGGTCGCCAACTCTGAACTTAGAATATTTCCAGGGCGCCGCAACTCGCCCGTTACCTCACAGTCAGTATCGGATTTATCAGGCAAGTTCCTGTGCTGGAGGTCCATATCTCTTCGTGTTTCTCCGGCTGGGCTGACTGAAGGCGCAGGTGTTGCCGCTGTGGGTGGAGGGACTCCTACCGGCATCTCTCCGTCCGGTGTGTCTGTATTCAACCCCTGCCTCGTGTGATTCGCTTCATACTGCTGTGTGGCAGGTAGAAACTCCCGTTGCGCATCCGGATTCACTGTATCGTCGTTACACGCAACTCCGTCTGACGTGGAATGTATTAAGCAGGTGTCCGACGGAGCTAGCCGTCCTTTGTTGTGGCGCTTCGTCGATCGTTGTTTGCGCGTGTGCGCCTCCGTGTCCGAGTGCAGAAGTGACTCCCGGTGCTCAGGGACGAAAGCAGCTGTCGGCACAAAGGTAGAATCAATTTCCATACTTCCTGCCGATGCTTTCCGGTCGGTTAACGGCGTCGTCGGCGCCGGAGCGGCAGAAGTGTGCGTCGTTTCGTCACAGGTGGTGGTCTCTGCTGCAGTCGGTTGCCGCAAACTGTCAGGACGTTGGAGTTGGGATCTGTTCGAAACGCGTCCGCATGCGTTAGTGTCAGCGGCTTCAGCGTGGACGGAGGCACGGGTTCGCCAATTGGAACTTGCACGATCCTCCTCTGTATACATTCGGAACGGACTTGGCCCTCTTTCCCGCATCCAGAGCATGTTTTGGGTTGCCCATCGTAGATGACTATTGCCCTGAATCCGCCGATGAACAAGTGTGAGGGTACATGTTGTGTCAGTTCTATTCTGATTTGACGCACCCATTGAGAACGGGGTAGGTCGTGAAGTTGGACCATTTTTCTTCTACGTGGCTGAGCACTCTTCCATATGGGCGTAAGGCGTCAATCACCAGTTCAGACGGAACCTCGAAGGGAATTTCGAAAATACGTATGCTTCGTCAGCCCAGTCCTGCGTGATCAATAGTTACTTCCCCAACATGTCCACCAGAGTGAAGAAATTTGAGTCCATGTTTAGTATCTCAAGTGATTCTGTCACGCACTGCATCGTTAATCAGTTTGACGTAGATGACACTGCTCACTATGAAGAGGTGTGTTCCAATAAGTTCGTTGTAGTCAAGTTTAACTTCGTCTCGTAGGAAGCTTTCAATTCCATAGGTTTTCGGTCTCGCATATTCATTCGAAAAGATAATTTGAGAGTCGACTTTCGATATACATCTGCCATTCTGTATCGAGTCTTCGAAACGTCCGAGTACGCTGAATGGCTAAACAACCGCGAGCGCCCGAACTTCCACGGTAGGGACGTAAACAGACGTCCATGCCGCAGCCGAAGGCAGAGAAAAAAAAAAAAAGAAATGGCTCTGGGCACTACGGGGCTTGACATCTGAGGTCTTCAGTCCTCTAGAACTTAGAACTACTTAAACCTAACTAACCTAAGGATATCACACACATCCATGCCCGAGGCAGGATTCGAACCTGCGACCGTAGCAGTCGCGCGGTTCCGGACTGCAGCGCCTAAAACCACTCGGCCACCGCGGCCGGCCCGAAGGCAAACTATCACTCAGCTATCTAGGTGGACACTGGTTGAAATTAGGAGAGTCCTAATCCTTACCAGCTGCAGATGTTTAGACAGTAAGGAGTAGTGTCTATTCATCTTATAATTTCCATTTTTTTTTTATAATCAGATACCCAGAACAACAGCCTACACTTGAGGATTGCAGTTTTTAAATAATTTTGTAATTTACTGCTTAGGCTATAGCAACTAAGACTAAAAGTGGTACAATTTAAGCAGCTCTCCACTACTATCTGCACGTCTTAATCTTGTGACGTCGGCATGTACCTGAACTATTGTTGTCAGTGCTTGTTTGCTGTCGATTCTGATGAGAATAGTTGTGTCACTGAACTGATCACAGTAACTCACTCCCTGTTCAACCTATTTATTCATGATGAATTCTAATCTCGTTGCACCAGTTTTTGCTGCTGTTGATATCAGACCCAATATTCATCCCACCAGAAATCCTAATCTTTCCACTTCACTGACATTCTCTATACCTATACTGAACTTATGTATTACCCTTTCCAGAATTTCTAGCTTCTCTATCTCATCCAGACTTCTGACATTCCATGCTCTGACTTGTAGAATGTTACGGTACCCTTGCGTCGGTTATGCAGTCTGTTTCTCATTATCATCTCGCCTTGAATGTCCCATTGCGCAGTTCCGAATGGGGAAGTAATTCGGAATCTTTTACCAATATATAGATACAAGGTGTTCAAAATAAAAGTGTTGAATACTTTGAGAGGTAGCAGAACTCGCTGAAACAAGATAAATAAGCCTAATAAACATAGATCCGGAAACGCATACTTTCCGAAGTAAATACGTGCTTGTAGGAAGGGCTGTGCGACGCTTGGTTGCGGATATTAGCTGAGGGCGGTTGCATTGACGCTCCGTCAAATGTGTCGGCAGGGTATTTGATGTATTACAGTACTCCTCCTACCATTAGGTGGTCTGCAGTCAGTTGTGTGGCTCGAGTCGTGTTGCAGGCTATGTTAGTTTTCGTCGTGGTTGTGTGTCTTACTGTACAGTACTGTCAACCCTGGGTACGTATCATTATGTTTTACTTTCTTCCAAACGAGGATTCACTTACGTGTTTACTGTTATTGCGCTGTTTGTATGTACAAATGGTGTATTACAAATACATTTTCACTACTCCAACACTTGTTAGCAATGGGAGCCTATTACTCGACGAGTGAAGTGGCGCATACGATATTCTGCTATGGATTAACAAATGGACGTAGCCTGCCGAGCCAGCGCATAGTGCCCTGTGGTGAACTGTTCGGCAGATTTTTCCAGCGTCCGAGGGACACTCACTCTTGCACCTCGGAAGACTGAACAGTGGAAGGCCCCACATACTCCGCACGCCTGACATTGAATAGCACGTGCTACGTACGGTGGAAGAAACCCCTGGGACCAGTGTGCGACGATTAGCAGCAGCAGAAGGCGTGCGTCACTGTCTAATCTGGGTAGTACTTCACGAAAGATTGCTGTACACATATCATCTACAGCGCTTTCAGGCCCTAAGGTCACAGGATCATCTTGGCAGACGGCGGTTCTGTCAATTGCTGTTGCAGAAGTGAGCCGCAGCTCCACATCCAAAGTTTTATCTACCGAGGAGGCAGGGTTCACAAGAGGCGGTGTTATAAATTTCCATAACCACCATGTATGGACAGCAAGGAATTTAGGAAAGAGGGCATCAACACCGGTTATCAATCACCGTATGGGCATGCGTACTTTGAGATAGATTAATAGGGCCATACGTGCTGAAACGTCCCCTTAGAAAAATTATAAATGACTGTGCTTAAACTGACACACAATATTCTTTAGCGCACCGCACTCTGACTTTCAAAAATCCCTACAAAAGAATTGCCCTGACTAACAATAACCTATACCTTTCAGGAATCACTTACCTCACAAAAGAATGACCCTGACTAACAATAACCTATACCTTTCATGAATCACTTACCTCACAAAAATCTTCGTTACGCAAACTACTGCAATACAGCGTGCGCCAATACTGGCAGCTGAATAAAAGATTCTAACTACTGAAGGCACTAACTACTAATAGGCACAGTTAGCAAATGAAAGATTTTGATAGAGAACAAACAGTGTGAAACTTCCTGGCAGATTAAAACTGTGTGCCCGACCGAGACTCGAACTCGGGACCTTTGCCTTTCGCGGGCAAGTGCTCTACCATCTTTTATATATATATATATATATATATATATATATATATATATATATATATGCTGGGGGCGGACGTCGTAAGACATCCATTTATGTTCGTTGTTTATCGATTGACTCAGTTTTTTTTTATTACAGAGGGCGCGTAACCCTCTGACCGAACACGCTGAGCTACCGTGCCGGCTTACCAGCTTAGCTACCGAAGCACGACTCACGCCCGGTACTCACAGCTTTACTTCTGCCAGTACCTCGTCTCCTACCTTCCAAACTTTACAGAAGCTCTCCTGCGAAAGTTGCAGAACTAGCACTCCTGAAAGAAAGGATATAGCGGAGACATGGCTTAGCCACAGCCTAGGGGATGTTTCCAGAATGAGATTTTCACTCTGCAGCGGAGTGTGCGCTGATATGAAACTTCCTGGCAGATTAAAACTGTGTGTCCGACCGAGACTCGAACTCGGGACCTCTGCCTTTCGCGGGCAAGTGCTCTACCATCTGAGCTACCGAAGCACGACTCACGCCCGGTACTCACAGCTTTACTTCTGCCAGTACCTCGTCTCCTACCTTCCAAACTTTACAGAAGCTCTCCTGCGAATGCGGGAAAGTGTTCAAAAGTCATTATATATATATATAATGACTTTAGGTAAATACACTGTTTGTTCTGTATCAAAATCTTTCATTTGCTAACTATGCCTATCAGTAGTTAGTGCCATCAGTAGTTAGAATCTTTTATTCAGCTGGCAGTATTGGCGCACGCTGTATTGCAGTAGTTTGAGTAAGTTCATGACATCCAGTCTTACAAATTTACTGTCTCTGATGGACACAGTCCAGATCATCCGCTCTCAAAACTCCGTCATCTCTCCCCCCACATCCACCACTGCTGGCGGCTCGTCTCCAACTGCGCAACGCTACGCGCTGTTAACAGCCAACCGCCCAATACTTCAATAGCAAATTCCAACGATGCAAACCAGCCACATACTGCACACAGTATAGTCAGTGATTTTCATATAGAGCGCTACGTGGCGTTACCAACATAAAAACCTAAACAGCCTACTTACAGTGCTACCACAGCGGTTAACTGCGGCACATTATCTGGACTTTCTCATTTACGTATTGCCTACCTTGCTGGAAGGTGTCCAATGCAGCAACGAATACAAATGTGACTTATGCATTATGGCACACCAGCACACTTTCGTCACAATGTGCGGCAACATATGATGCAGACATTTCAGGACCGTTGGATTGGTCACGATGAGGAGGGGGGGGGGGGGGGGGGACGACGACACTGGGCACACCTTGTCCTGCTCTTTCCCCAGACCTCAATGCTCTAGACCAGGGTTCGGCAAGAAGCTTTCAGTGGGGTCCGGATTCGGTGTAAAATTTTTTATGGAAGTCCAGAAAAAAAACTAATAATTAAAAGGTACTGTTTTTTGTTTTGTTTTCAAGTCGAGTTAGTTTCCAAAAAAAGGGTAAACCAAGTAGTTCTCAGTTAATATTGTAATATATTCCATGTGAGAAATTACATCGACGGTCTTGAGCCAGTTTTTTAAAAGTTCCGTGTACGAGCAAATGCGAAGTACGTCTTCGAGGTGGGCGTCCGTCAACCTTGACCGATACGTATTCGAAAGATTCATTTTCGAGAACGACGATTCGCATATATATGTCAAGCCAAACATAGTAGCTAGATTGATAGCTACTTTCTCACAATTTTCATATTTTTCTGAAACATGTTTACCCCAAAATTCTTCAGTGGCTACAGTTTTATACATCTGCAAAGAAATATCTTCTTGCAAGTCGATTATGTCCGCTTGAAGTGAAAACTTTCAAACGCTGAACAAGTTAGCAGTCACATCAGTCCCTTCTCCGCGCGGGATTAGCCGAGGGGTCTTAGGCGCTGCAGTCATGGATTGTGTGGCTGGTCCCGGCGGAGGTTCGAGTCCTCCCTCGGGCATGAGTGTGTGTGTTTGTCCTTAGGATAATTTAGGTTAAGTAGTGTGTAAGCTTAGGGACTGATGACCTTAGCAGTTAAGTCCCATAAGATTTCACACACACATCAGTCCATTCTGCCGATGCATCAACTCCATAACGAAATTTTAGGAATTCCAATTTATGCAAAGTCTTGAAATCTTGTAGCAAATTCGTCCCTTAGATCAGTCACAAATCTCACAAACACTGCAATGTCTTCTTCAGAGTTCTCTTTTTTATACTCAAGAACTCTTGGGAAGTCCGCAGCTCGTGGTCGTGCGGTAGCGTTCTCGCTTCCCGCGCCCGGGTTCGATTCCTGGTGGGGTCAGGGATTTTCTCTGCCTCGTGATGACTGGGTGTTGTGTGATGCCCTTAGGTTAGTTAGGTTTAAGTGGTTCTAAGTTCTAGGGACTGATGACCATAGATGTTAAGTCCCATAGTGCTCAGAGCCAACTGTTGGCAAATGAATAAATTCGTGCCTTGCAATATCTTTTTCAAAAATATCCAGCTTACGACGAAAAGCAGACACGCTTTGTATCAGATCACATATTAATTGCCCACTGCCTTGAAACTCTACGTTGAGCGCATTTAAATATTTCAGAATATTCTTCAGAAAAGCCACAGCTAGCAATTGCGCTCGTGTGTTATGAACTCTAAGTGCTTCTTTGCTCCCTGCGTATCCAAGTTTTTCATGGAGGAGGTTACTTTCACCTTTATTAGCCAGAAACGTTCAACAGCTTACTTAACCAACGAACATTGTTGTATTGCAATAAGTCAGAATACGCTGCATCACATTCTGAAAGAAACTTCTTGAACTTTCGGTGTTGAAGAGAAGAATGAGATCTCATAAAATTAATCAACTGCACCAAGCTGTCCATTACTTCTTTCAGTGTAGCACTGAGTTTTCCACAAAGGGCAGTCTGATGAATTATACACTGATAC
Organism: Schistocerca gregaria; assembly: GCF_023897955.1. NCBI lineage: Eukaryota > Metazoa > Arthropoda > Insecta > Orthoptera > Acrididae > Schistocerca > Schistocerca gregaria. The sequence goes on from NC_064931.1 coordinate 752,068,658, forward strand.
GACTTTAGACCTGGATTCTGATCCCTGATTTTCTTTACTACACCTTTTACTATGTCAATCATCTCCGGGGCGCCGTCATTTGAAAGCGACACTATTTTATCATAACAAATATTGGAATTATTAATAAATTCCTCAATAGCTTTGAATAAATCTTCTCCTCGAGTGCTACCTTTCAAAGGCAATATTGCGAGAAATTCTACCCTGAATATCTTATTTTCAATGTCGAAAAATCTCACGAAAATATATATTTGTTCATCATCAACAATGTCACATGATTCGTCAGGTGCAATGGCGTAGCTGGTGCCTTTTCCAAAAGTTCAAACAGAGTGCTTTTAATATCAGTAGCTGAAATTTCCGTTCTTCTTATATTACTTCTTGCCGACATTGGAATATTTTGAATTGCAGCGACAACATCCTTCTTTCTTCAAAAAGTGCCGAGGCTACTTCCAACATACATTCTTTCAGTATTTCAGACTCTGAAAATGGTTTTTGGTGTTTACTAAGTGTCCAGCACACACGTAACGCTGCTTCTGCCGATTTTTCTTGCTCACTCATGCAGCGAACCAGCAATTTCGTGCTTTATTCGTAAGAAGTGAGATATTCCTGTAATTTAAATTTAAATTTTATCGTGATAAGTTTACAAAACAGTTATACATATCACATTTATACATTATCTTATAGAATTATATTACCTGTAGTTTTTCTTTACGAGCCTCACTGCCAAGAGGAAAGTTTTTGTGGAATTGCTGATAAGTTGTTTCATAGTGTCGCTTTAAATTGCCACTTTTGATAACAGCGACAGTTTTATTACATGTTAAGCAAACCGGAACCGCTTGAGGCCTATCAGGCAGCGTAAAACAATATTGTTCAGTCCACTCAGTGAAAAATCGCCTATTTTCAGTGTCCACTTTTCACTTTTTGGGACCTATTATTAATGTAGGTATGTATGTACGAAATGTTTTTCACACGATAAATTGTAAAACAAATGAATAATTGCTCTGCGGTCTGCAAGCGATTGACGAAACGAAGTAAAGACCGACCGCCCATTGCGCTCTCTTTGACTAAAACGACAGGTTCGGACTTCTTGAACAAATGAATGAGTGAGCAGTGACGACGCGTGGTGGGAGGCGCTACTCGACGAGAAAAATAGAATGAAATTTATCGACTCGACTATATGATTAGCTAGTCTACTCGACTAAATTTTTGTTTTCCAGACACGTTTAGTTACTAATTTACTCAGTACTCGACTTAATTACTAGCCTAGTGCGAACGAGGCGCCGGGATACTTAGTTGGACGTCGGACTGTATTTAAGAATATTTGACGGTCCGAGGTTCGACCTTCCGCGGTCAGTATGCGGACCGCGGTCCGCCTGTTGCCGATCTTTGCCCTAGACTCTTGGTTTTGTGGACACTTGAAGGGATTGGTCAACGCCACGCCAATCAACGATGTACGGACATTACACGGCCGTGTGTTCAGTGCGTGCCAGCGGGTACAACAACAGCCGAGTATACTTCAAGAGATGCGTAATTCCGTACGGTGGAGGGCAGAGACGTGCATTATCATGAATGGACGCCACGTTGAACGCCTCCTGTAAACACGTGTTCATCGCAGAAAGTATGTATTTCCGGATCCATGTTGACTAGACTTATTACTCTTCTTTCGATGAGTACTACCACCTCTCAAAAATATTCGACACTTTTTTTTTAACACTCTGTATATGTATTCAGATATACAGCTACTCTACCATAAAATGCGTATAGTTTTTCATTCTTATCTTATTTTCCTGTAGGCTTATACACCACACAGCATGGTATGGTTAGTTGCTAATGTGCTGTACAGAATGTATAGTCTTTTTTTATTATCTGTCTACATGTCAATATCTGGTTTAGTTAACAAAGTGTATTGCAAAAAAAAGAAAGAAAAAGAAAAGAAAAATGTGATGTCAAAATGGCTCTGAGCACTATGGGACTCAACTTCTGAGGTCATCAGTCCCCTAGAACTTAGAACTACTTAAACCTAACTAACCTAAGGACATCACACACATCCATGCCCGAGGCAGGATTCGAACCTGCGACCGTAGCGGTCTCGCGGTTCCAAACTAGCGCCTAGAACCGCACGGCCACTCCGGCCGGCAATGTGATGCCATCATAATTTGAAACACATTATCATCATTTCAGTTTCATCAGAAATTGACTTGTCTGTTAACTCATTGTACTAATGTACAGCAACCTTTAAGTGGACCAATAACTAAATACACTCCTGGAAATTGAAATAAGAACACCGTGAATACATTGTCCCAGGAAGGGGAAACTTTATTGACACATTCCTGGGGTCAGATACATCACATGATCACACTGACAGAACCACAGGCACATAGACACAGGCAACAGAGAATGCACAATGTCGGCACTAGTACAGTGTATATCCACCTTTCGCAGCAATGCAGGCTGCTATTCTCCCATGGAGACGATCGTAGAGATGCTGGATGTAGTCCTGTGGAACGGCTTGCCATGCCATTTCCACCTGGCGCCTCAGTTGGACCAGCGTTCGTGCTGGACGTGCAGACCGCGTAAGACGACGCTTCATCCAGTCCCAAACATGCTCAATGGGGGACAGATCCGGAGATCTTGCTGGCCAGGGTAGTTGACATACACCTTCTAGAGCACGTTGGGTGGCACGGGATACATGCGGACGTGCATTGTCCTGTTGGAACAGCAAGTTCCCTTGCCGGTCTAGGAATGGTAGAACGATGGGTTCGATGACGGTTTGGATGTACCGTGCACTATTCAGTGTCCCCTCGACGATCACCAGAGGTGTACGGCCAGTGTAGGAGATCGCTCCCCACACCATGATGCCGGGTGTTGGCCCTGTGTGCCATGGTCGTATGCAGTCCTGATTGTGGCGCTCACCTGCACGGCGCCAAACACGCATACGACCATCATTGGCACCAAGGCAGAAGCGACTCTCATCGCTGAAGACGACACGTCTCCATTCGTCCCTCCATTCACGCCTGTCGCGACACCACTGGAGGCGGGCTGCACGATGTTGGGGCGTGAGCGGAAGACGGCCTAACGGTGTGCGGGACCGTAGCCCAGCTTCATGGAGACGGTTGCGAATGGTCCTCGCCGATACCCCAGGAGCAACAGTGTCCCTAATTTGCTGGGAAGTGGCGGTGCGGTCCCCTATGTCACTGCGTAGGATCCTACGGTCTTGGCGTGCATCCGTGCGTCGCTGCGGTCCGGTCCCAGGTCGACGGGCACGTGCACCTTCCGCCGACCACTGGCGACAACATCGATGTACTGTGGAGACCTCACGCCCCACGTGTTGAGCAATTCGGCGGTACGTCCACCCGGCCTCCCGCATGCCCACTATACGCCCTCGCTCAAAGTCCGTCAACTGCACATACGGTTCACGTCCACGCTGTCGCGGCATGCTACCAGTGTTAAAGACTGCGATGGAGCTCCGTATGCCACGGCAAACTGACTGACACTGACGGCGGCGGTGTACAAATGCTGCGTAGCTAGCGCCATTCGACGGCCAACACCGCTGTTCCTGGTGTGTCCGCTGTGCCGTGCGTGTGATCATTGCTTGTACAGCCCTCTCGCAGTGTCCGGAGCAAGTATGGTGGGACTGACACACCGGTGTCAATGTGTTCTTTTTTTCATTTCCAGGAGTGTATATTTCGTATGGCTCAAATGGTTCAAATGGCTCTGAGAACTATGGGACTTAACATCTGAGGTTATCAGCCCCTAGACTTAGAACTACTTAAACCTAACTAACATAAGGATATCACACTCACGGATTCGAACCTGCGACCGTAGCAGCAGCGCGGTTTCGGACTGAAGCGCCTAGAACCGCTCCGTCACACGGCCGGCTATTTCGTATGATATGCTAAGAAAATTGCATGCGAATGCCATATGACTTTATCTTCCATGACTCACACATAAACGAACTCATGAAATTGTAAATGAAGCAATGAAAAAAATACAAGCTTACCGAGTACCGCAGCAGATTTGTGATGGGTTCTAGACTTCCTTACACATAGGACTCAACACGTCGCTCTTAATTGTACTCTGCACTGATCTGCCACAGATCGCTCGTGCAAAACCATATAGCCTTCTCGTTATTTCACTATCCTTCAAACACTTTTCATAGTTCCTTATGACAGTAGTACGACAACTGGCGACCAGCTTCGTCGTTTCAGAGATTCTCGTTTCCAGCCGCGGCGCCACAACCATGTGCTCTTAGTCAAAACCGCTTATATCAGTGGATTTCCGCATTTGCGGCCCGTATATTCGCTATAATGACTTCTCTCTTCCGCTTACATTCTTTCCATACTGCGTTACGTGCGCCCAACACCAGCAGGAGGCATTCAACCTCACGGTGAGCAGTGGTCATAATATTTGGGCTCATCAGTATATAGCAGGAACCGCATAGGCCAACCTGAGATTCAATGTTAACTCATAGGAAGTAGCTTACAAGGCGTTTGCTCGACATTCTTGAGTATATTTCATCAACCTGGGATCCTTAGTGGGTAGAACTGATAGAGGAAAGAGATAAGATCCAACGAAGAGTGGCTCGTTTCGTCACAGTATCATTTAGTCCATCACGGAGAAATGTACTATCGAAATTTCGAGAGAGTGCTTTCCGACAAGAGTCGGACAAGGTATTTCCCCCGCATACATCTTGCGAAATGATCACGACAAGAAAATTCGAGAAATCAGAACTAATACACAGGGTTTCAGACAATCACTCCTCCTACGCACCATTCGCAAGTGGAATGGTGCCAGAAGTACCCTTCGCCATACGCCGTTAGGTGGTTTGTGGAGTATGATGTAGAAGTAGACCTAATTTTCAAAAATTGTCCGCTGTTTCTCAGGTTTACTAAAACTTGTTTGGCTGGTTATTAAGTTTCATTCTTACGACAGAGAGAAATCTACGTAACAGACTGTAAATTAAAGTTTGAAGTTTTCTGTCGATGTAGTAATATTTATTCGCATTAAAAATTTAACATAATCTTTTCATCGATTTAAGTTTTAATTACAATCTCTTTCAAATCAGGAAGAGGCATTGTGGATGGTCTTCTTTGTAGCTGTGAACTAATCAATGCTGATACGGGAAGTGCGAAACGCCTAGCACAGCTCTGGGGACGCCGGTAAGACTCGTGCGTTTCCGTTGATGCTCGGCTGCCTGCGAGAAACCACCACTAAGACTGCTGTACCAGTTGTAGTTACTAGTTAGACGCTGCAGTGGAAAGTGTGCTGAGCGAAGCGCGTAAGCTCGCAGTGATCCGTACTTACAAAGTGCGCTCGTGTATGACTGTTGCAGCAGAAATGACTTCACGTAAAAGGCCTTGGATGTTTGAAGAACCACTTAGCAAAATGCGTTATGATCCGTTCAAAGAAGACTGCAATAGCTTTTCAGATTGGTTCGACGGTTGGTATAAAGTGTTCATTGTGTATCCTAAATTGAATAAGTGTTTCCATTAACATCAGTACAACATTGTTGAAGAATGTTTCCGTATCGTAAAGTCATTTGACCGTTTTGTGGTTTTGAATTCCGGTTTCAGAAGTTTTATGTTTATCTTATATTGGCGCGCACGACGAAGAAAAAACAGAATTATTGAAGTTTACCTTAGACCTCGGGCGTGCAAGTCTTACGTTTAGCCTAAGTGTATTTAGGATTTGCATTCAAAATAAATATCGTGCGGAACATTAAGCGTGTGCGAACATCGTTTGCAAATTTTGGCGCCATGCCCACACGTCATACACAGACTATAACTACACAGTCGCAACCGCTAAGCAGCGACTTCGCTTTCCATGTCTTAGGAAAAGAGTAACGTTATCTCGGTAATACAAAATTATCGCCAGAATTTAAATGTATTATTTTTCTTGTCCCTCTCGTTGTAGAAAAACTATTATTTTTTTATTTTCATTGTAAAACTGAAGATTAAATTGTACGACGATTAAAACAATTTTCTAAGATACATTGTTTAGCTCCATATTTTTTATTATTACATTTTATGAGAAGAAACTGCACATTTATTGATATATTTCATTTGGTATGCGAAAACATTTTACCCTTGGTTCGAGAATTTCTCGCAGGAAGTTGTGTAATGTGCACATGACAGCATCAATCGTTCAGGAAGACGTAAGGCGTATTGTTGACTCAGAGGAAAAGCCACTCAGTTCTGTTAGTGTGAATATCGTGCAGTTATACTATAATTCCGAAGTTATTGCACAGCCGACTGTGAAGTGTTTAAGCTAACGGTGGTAAATCTTTAAATGTCGCTACGGTGTTGGTTTTTAAAAGAGTTTGTTTTGAAAACAGGTCGTCGCAGTGTAGCAACAGGTAGTACTCCGTATTTGTTATGATGTAACACGCTGTTATGGTTCACCTGGTAGAATAATTTAGAGGAAAAATTTTATTTTTGTAGTAACAGGAAACTTTTATTCTTAGGTGAAGCAGCAGATATGGATAAAACACACGAATTGAATAATGATACAATCCACACTCGTTCAATAAAGGAAGTGTACGATGTTCCAATGTGTGTGCTCATACGACCTTTTCCATTAGAAGTTGATGAAGCAAAAGTATCTAGTATTATGGCGACTCTGGAGGCAAGTGGGAAGTAACGGTAGTGCTTTTTAAACATTTGTGAGAGTATATTCTGTGCAATTCAAGAACTTATTTTTTTTTTTCAGGATCCAAAAAGATGCCATGAAGTACCACCAATAGATGTTCTCTGGGTGAAGGGAAGCATGGGTGGAGACTACTACTACTCATTTGGAGGTTGCCATCGGTTCGCAGCACATTCAAGACTGAAGCGACCCACCATAAAGGCTAAATTGATTACCAGTAGTGTATCTGAACTGGCATGTTATCTTGGTGGGTCAACTCCTGCACTGCAATGACTGACAGACTTAGCCATAAGGTTGGCAAAGTTTATGGTTTGTCCATGATGATTAATATGATCATATTTGAGTTTGGGGAACATATTTGAAGGTTGCAAAGCTTTAATAGTAAAAATGTATTGTGATACTTTAGTTTGTTGGCTAGAGCAGCATTTGATTGTGTTGTCTATAGAGAATATAAATCCCTGCCAGTATGACTTAACCATAATTTTCATGTTGTGAAATATAGGGGCGTATGTTAATCAGTGGGAACAGCTTCAAATTTTATGGAAAACATAACTGCAACACTCCAAATATATTTTGTGGGTCACTGATGCTGTAACAAAATAAAACAAATGTGTTCATCTATTTTGATCCGGTGCAAGTAACTCTATTAAATTTTATATAAAATTTTATTACTGTTGTACAACTAAGTAAATAAATCCAAACCAGGAATAGTATTGATAGATTTACAGAGTCTGTGACTTTTTAGATAGGAGTGTGTTTAGTTTCTCTGTTTGTTTGAGAAACATCCTTTGGGGTTTGATATTAATTTTTCACTAGATCTTGTCATCATCTTAAAGAAAGATACATTACGTGAAGACTGTTGGTTCTGTTATAGTGAAAACATGAGAGCATGCAGTTTGTTTTTAGAATTTCTTATTGACAGATTTCATATTGCTGTTGCCTTCTCATAAGCGAAGTAGTGGGACATGGCCTGCAATTGTGAAAAACCAACTTTTAGTGCTCTCCAGTACTAGAGTGAAATGAATGTCCCAAAGGACAATAGTCTTTTTACTCATCAAATTTGAGTTTTAAAGTTATATTTTAGTAGGAAATGAGATGTTTCATCAGGAATTATGTATTTTTATACACTTATTGAGATATTTGAAACTTGTATTTTCTATTTGCCTCTGCAAGAGAAAATGTTCAATGATTGGAATAACTGCTTAAGTTAGTTAAAATTGACAACCTGTGTAACATTTTCAAAATCTTGGTTGTCTAGTTGCATCAAATGTTTTGTAATCCACAAACTTTTTTCCAAGTACTGTATTATCACTGTCAAATAGTAACTACTGAAAGCTATGTATGAAACACTTAATTTATTTGGAAACTGTGTTGCTGTGAGAGAATGCGTATGTACTGAGTACCATTTTTTCATTTCTTGTGTATTGCCTGCTCATACCTAACTGACCTTTATTTATATTTTTTAAACTGTTTTTAAGGCATTACATATCTCGTTGAAATCTATTTTCTCTAGTGATCGTATATGGGGGTGTGTAAATATACATATATTTTTTCCATAATTTTGGCATAATTGATAACTTTGTCAGATACAAGCTACATTGTAACTGGCTGTATTGATCTGATTTATCTTAAACATAAGTTTCAACTATACAATACAGTTTTAGTCTTCATTTTTTGTCAGACATACTGCAGTTGATATTTAATAATTGGTTCACTGTGTACAACTAGCACTGCAATTAACACCCCCGCTGCCATAACAACTCCAAAATATTGCAGCAAATCAAAGCTACTATCTCTGATTAATATGTTTGGATTCTGTAATCTATAATTGTATGCTTGTGCATAGAGATGTGGACCCAATTCAACATTGATGGAGAATATAGAAAAACACTTGACATTAAGTTCAGTAGTGATAGCCATCAAGAAAGATGGTGGAACTGGAATGAGTCAATTGTTCCCTCATAATTATATATTTATTTCTAATTGTTTCAAATTCCAATATGTAAGAGTGTTAGTTCACTGTCATTGGGGTTTCATCATTATTATTTATCTTTTCATGATTCCAAGAATATTACCAATTCAAAACTGCAGATCTAATGCATTTATGGTCAGATTTCTGACATTGGAGAATTGTACTTATTCATTACCATATTTATGCTTGATGTTATGTGTAGTAAGGCTGAACTTTTAACACTAAGTAATTATTAAAGTTGACATATGGCATGGCATTATAAAGAAAAAGATCTTATTTCACTATGTGTCTGGTGATTTTATTTTTGATATTGTTTATCTGTACTGTTTTTAAACATGTGAACTGTAAAATTTTGTGAATATATTAAGTTTATGCAATATTATTTTGGTAGTTTCATTTTTGTATGAAATATTGTCTTCCAAAATCTTTCTTAATTTCACCTCATCAAATAAAAGTGTGGGATGGATAATGAAAGGGATAGAAGGAAGAAGTAGAAGAAAAAAAAAAGAGAGCTTAAAGCAGGTGAAATATTGAACTCTGTTTTCATAAAAGTTCACCAGTGCACTTTCAGACTAAGTTACTCACGGGAACCATTTCTCACTGTAATGTCAATCTCACAAAATTTAATTAGTTACGTTCATGTTCCATGGATTATTTGCATGGTAAATTATACTAATGTGGAATGCCTCATTTTACGCAGACATCACAGCTTAATTTTTAAATATGGTTACATGCTGAAAATATATAATTTTACAAATCTACAGATGTGAATTAGTAATTCCTACCAATCAACTTCTACATATTACGGTAATAGAAATTATTCTACAGAACAGAAGAAGTTGTCAAGCAGAAACTTTTCTAGTTTGTTTTCAAATTTTACTTTCCTATCTGTCAGACATTTTGTATCCCTGGATAAGTTCCCAAAACTTTTAATGATGCAGCATTGCACACCCCTTTTTGTGCTAAAGACGACCTTAATGTGGAGCAATAAATGTCAGTTTTTCTTCTGCTATTGTAATAATGTACATCACTGTTACTGTTGAACTTCAGTGGATTATTTACAACCAACTTCATAGGGGATAAATATACTGTGAAGCAGTAGTCAGAATGTCCAACTCTTTAAATAGATGTCTGCACGATGACAGTAGACTCTCAGCACGTTTTTGAGCAATAAAGACTTGCTTTCAAGATGAGTTACTCCAGAATATTATTACATATGACATTACTGAATGAAAACATGTCAACTTACGGATTTATCTCCCCCACTAGCCTTGGGAACCCCATATGGGGCTTCCCTCCAAAGAGAGTAATGTCCCCTGACTACACTGACTGAATTACTAAGTACAACTTTTTGCATTCATTTGGTTAGATACGACTTTATCCACTGGTTGGCTATACCATCAGTCTCATAAAACTACAATTTATCTAGGAGAATATGATGATTCACACAGTCAGATGCCTTAGAAATTTCATAGAAACTACAAGCTGACACTATTGTATTATTTAATTCGTATTAAATTTGGTGAGTAAACATGTAATGCATCCTCAGTAGAATAATTCTTTTGAAATCCAAACTGTGATTTGTTGAGGAGTTACAAAGTGGTGTACATTACATTTTGTATTATGTCAGTATAGTCTGGTTTGAGTCTTTTTCCTTATTCTAGAGTCATTTCTTGAGAGCCATTGTGTGATATTATGTTGACACAATGAGTATCAGGCAATAAGGAATGACTTGTTACCAGGGTTCATCAAAATTTCACACCTTGTATTACTAGCAGCTGTTGTTTCCATTTATCTATTCCACTTGATTAGTCTGTTTTGTGTGCAGGATGGAGAATTAAAATATAAATTTGAATGGCTTCAGGCTATTAGTTGACGGCTACAATGTAAATCTTTAACATAGTAAACAGAGGAAAGACAGATCCCCATCTTCATTTACATGCAAATTTCCCCGTACCCCTTTGACATGAGGGGCTTAGTAAATCCTGAGAAATATTATTTTATGTCAGGCTGTCAAAAATCACACTCTGAACTTTTAACAGCTGTGTCCTTTAGTAAAAAGCTAGAATTATTTTAATGTATAATAGACACACTTAAGAAATTGTAAAATCCACCCTTTTTTAATTTAATTTTATTTTTTAGAGTCATAGTACAGGAATGGTGGTTGAATTTCATTGTATAATTTATATTCATGGGAGTAGTAGCTGTTTCCATACTTAATACAAACAGTTCCAAGAATGGTTCCTGCCATTTAAATACCTGTGTGTAAGAACAATTTGCAGTGTAATTACCCTAATGAGTGTAGTTGTCTATTGTGCTACTGAGGGAAGGTGACAGCTACTTTTTTTAGACTGATGTAATAGATATTCATGTTTTTCTAAAGTTTGCTACATCTAAGTTGACACTATTACATATATTTCATTGCATTGCATAGTACCTCCTCAATGCCAATCCTTGATCATGTGAAACCCAACTCACACTTTTCTCACATGAAATACTGAAAGATTTGGATCAAGGCAGTCAGGTAGATGCAGTACTTACTGATTTCCAAAAAGCATTTGACTCAATACCACCCATACGCTTACTGTCAAAAGTGCGATCATTTGGGATATCATGTGAAATTTGTGACTGGATTGAGGACCTTTTGGTAGGGAGGACACAGCATGTTATCTTGGATGGAGAGTCATCGTTATATGTAGAAGTAACTTTGGGTGTGCCCCAGGGAAGTGTGTTGCGACCCTTTCTGTTCATATTGTATATTAATGACCTTACAGACAATATTAATATTATAATCAGGCTTTTTGTGGATGAAGCAGTTATCTTTAATGAAGCACTATCTGAAAGAAGCTGCATAAATATTCAGTCAGGTCTTGATAAGATTTCTACGTAGTGCAGAGATTTGCTACTTGGTCTAAACGTTCAGAAATGTAAAATTTTGCACTTCACAAAATGAAAAAAATGTAGTATCCTAAGACTATAATATCAATGAGTCACTGCTGGGATCTGCCAGCTTGTACAAATACCTGGGTGTAACACTTTGTAGGGATGTGGAATGAATGATCACATAGACTCAGTTGTGAGTAAAGCAGGTGGTAGGCATCAGTTTATTGGTAGAATACTGAAGAAGTGCAATCAGTCTACAAAGAAGACTGCTTACAAATTACTCGTGTAATCAGTTCCCGAATATTGCTGAAATGTGGGAGACCTTTACCAAATAGGACTAACAGGGGATAGTGAATGTATACAGAGAAGGGCAGCATGAATGGTCACAGGTTTTTTTTATCCATGGGAAAGAGCCACCGAGATCCTGAAGGAACTGGACTAGAAGACTCTTGAAGATACATCCTGAGAAAGTCTATTAACGAAGTTTCATGAACTAGTGTTAAATGATTACTAGGAATATACTACTACCACCTACGTATTGATCACATAGGGACTGTGGGGATAAGATCAGAATAATTACTGCAATCACAGACACATTCAAACAATCATTCTTCTTGTGCTCCAAATGTGAATGGAATGGGAAGGAACCCCAATAACTGGTACAATGGGACGTACCCTCTGCCATGCATCTCAGGTTGATTTGCAGAGTATAGGTGTAGATGCCTTGCACTTCACAGATGAAACTGAAATAACACTTTCACTGGCCCTGTCACTCTGCTTGTTTGCATTTTAAAGAGTCATTACAGTATGTACTGTGAAACAGTTAAGGGTCTGGTACTTTAGCTTGTGCCTCATAATTAGGACAGTTGTTGCAGATTAAATGAAACTGAATGGTACCTGTTGTGGTTGCTGAAGGTGATTCTAAGGTATATTATGTAGCTGTTCATAATATTTTTTTCTAATCTGTGTACATGGTTCACTGCTGTTTGTGTACATGACCACTGAGTGGCAGAAATACTGCAATATCAGCAGAATATCTGACCAGAAGAATCATTGCATCAATCAATGATGAGCGAAGAGTCCTAATGCAGAACACTTTGTGTGTTATAATTAAGGTAGGTCCCTAAGTAAAATGATACAGCAGGAAAGCCGATACTATTTCTCTCTAATTGGACTATTAATGTACAAGAAATGTGGCAACACACTAAATGATGCATGTTATCTGCCTTTGTCACATTAAGAATATAATAGTGTAGAATCATAAGTAATTGAATAAGCATAAATACAAACTAACTGATGAAGCTACTGAACAGAGTTTCACTATTAAATAATAATAAACACTGATAGTGTTTGTTTATGTGTTTCATGCTGCTGTCCATGATACTCTATCCTGTATAAATCTCTTCATCTTCAAGCAACTACTGCAACCTATATCCTTCTGAATCTACTTATTGTATTCATCTCTTGATCTCCCTCTGTGAATTTTACTCCCCCCCCTCATTTCCCTTGTTGATGTCTCAGAATGTCTCCTACCAACCAATCCTTTCTTTTCTTCTAGTCAGGTTGTGCCACAAATTTCTTTTCTTCCCAATCTGCTCAGTACCATGTGATCTACCCATAAAAATCATTAGCACCACATTTCAACAGCTTCTCTTCTCTTTTTGTCTAAACTGTTTATTGTCCATGTTTCACTTCCATACATGGCTACACTCCATACAAAAACTTTCAGATACTTCCTGACCCTTAAATCTATACTCGACATTAACAAATTTCTCATCATCTTAAAAAAAAAAGAAAAACAGTTGTTTTGCTGCCCAAATAGCAAAACTCATCTACTGCTTTAAGTGTCTGATTTTCTAATCTGAGTCCCTCAGCATCAGCTGATTTAATTCAACTACATTCCATTATCATCTTTTTGCTTCTGTATATGTTCATCTTATCTTCCTTTCAAGACATTGACTGCCCATTCCATTCAGACTGCCTTTTTGCTATCTGTGACAGAATTACAATGTCATTGGCAAACCTCAAAGTTCTTATTTATTCTCTGTGAATTTTAATTTCTGCTCCAAATTTGTCTTTGGTTTCCTATACTGCTTTTTTAATGTATGGATTGAATAACATTGGGGGTAGGCTACAAACCTGTCTTACTCCCTTCTCAACCACTGCCTCCCTTTCATGCACCTCGATTCTTATAACAGTAAAAGCTGCAAATAACCTTTCGCTACCTGAATTTTAACCCTGCTACTCTGAGAGTTTCAAAGAGAGTATTCCAGTCAACATTGCCAAAAGCTTTCTCTAAGCCTACAAGCTCTACAAACTCTTAAATCATTTTCTTGAAAGAAAAACACCCGACTAAACTATATTTTATACTTTCCCTAAGTGCTAGAGTGGACCTCCTTGCCCCCGAGTGCTAGTGTGGACCCCCTTGCCCCCGACTATGGATTCCCTTGCCGTATGGACTGAGAGCTGTGGAATGCAGTTGGAGCTCAACTACAGGTATATCTGCTCCATGCTACAGACAGTACTTTCTCATTTCTCATTAGTGGGCATAAATCCAGACGCAAACTCACCTGAAGCAGTTCTGTCATGCAAACAGCAAGGCTGTCTATACGTTTTCTACCATCTTGAAAGATGCTTCAATTATGTTCAGACTTTGCTCCTTGCTGCATCATTCCTTCCATTACTATCTCAACATTGTGTTTTACTTACACACAAAATCATTTCCTGTCCTTTTCATAAATCTATACTTTGCAAACCAGTATGAATTGTATGGCAGAGGGTACTTCCCATTGTACCATGTTTTAAGGTTCTCCTTGTTCTATTTGTGTATGGAGGGTGGAAGGAATGACTTCTTAAGTGACAATGCACATTGTCATTAATCTAATATTTCTTTGAGGCTTGTGCGGGAGTGATACATATATGGCTGTAGTGTATTTCTAGCACCCACTTGTTATTGGTTCTTGAAACTTTGTAAGTAGACTCTCACTGGATATTTGGCATCTATCTTTAGTGTGACAGTTCAGGTTTTTCAGCATCCGCGTGATGCTCTCTGATTGGCCAGACAAACATGTTGTGGTCATTCATGATGTTCTTCTTGGTATATGGTCAGTGTCACCTGTTAGTGCTATCTAGTATGGGTCCTCACACTTATATTCTATTATGCGTCCCACAAGTGTTTTGTAAACAATTTCTTTTGCAGACTTACTGCATTTTTCCAGTATCCTACCAATGAACCAAAATCTGCCACCTGCTTTGCCTACAACAGGGTCTATGTGATCATTCCATTTTATATCCCTACAGATTTCTACACCCAAGTCTTTATGTGAGTTTACAGATTCCAGTTGTGTCTTAGTACAGTCATAGGATACTAAGTTTCTGTATTTTGTGAAGAGCAAAACTTTACATTTATGAACATTTAAAGCAATTTGTCAATCTTTGCACCACTTTTTTAAATCTTCTCAACACTTGGTTGGATATTTGCACAGCACTTCATTACAGATAACTGTATAGTCCACTAAAGGCCTGGGATTACTGTTAATATTGTCTGCCAGGCCATTAGTATTGTGAACAACAGTGGTTCCAACAGACTTCTCTGAGGTGTGACTGATGTTATTTCTGGACCTGTTAATTTCACTTGATAACCAACACAATTGTACTTTCCATAATAAGTGTATATGTGGTACTGAGCCAAATGCTATAAGAAAATCAAAAAGTACTGCATCCATCTGATTGCCTCAATCCATGACTTTTAGGATGTCATGTGACAAAAGAGCGAGCTAGGTTTTGGGTGTATCCAATATATTTACAGGGTTCTCTTTCTCTGTGTTGACTGTTAAGAAACCACTAACCCAGAACTATTTTTATAGATTTTTCTTTCTGTTTTTCATCATTCAACTCCTGTTCCTTAATGACACTTAAGATGCCAATCCAAAAACTGTGTCATTTAATTTCATGGGGATTTAATAGTTGTCAGGCATGTTTCTTCTTATTGACAGTAAAACATAGTACAATAAATTGTATAATATACATCATGCAGTATTACTTGTCAAACAGGACCTCCATAGCAGAGGTGTTAAAATATGTATTATATTCATGTTAAAAAATAATTATAATGTTGAATGAACAAGTGATATATATGGGTTCTTTATGCTTAATATAAATCTTAAAAATGAAATGACAGCACTGAAGTATGAAAGGGTTATGAGTTGTAAGCTTGCAGTAGGTTTCTCAAAGGGTATTGTGACTGCAAACTTTCTGACAGACAAAAATAAAATGCGTGTCTGGCCAAGACAAGAACTTGTACCCTCTTAGTAACTGAACTGTCCACACAGGACTCTTGATTGGTCTGTAAGCTTCAATGTGACAGTACCTTCTTCCCTCTGTCAAAACTTTGCGTGCATTACTGTACCAGAGGTGGTGCAATGGTTAACCAATGGACTTGCGTTCGTGAGGAATGGAACTCAAACCACATCTGGCCATCCTCATTTAATGTCGTCATGGTTCGGTAACTTAAGGTGAACGCCAGGATGACATGGACAGTACTTGATCAATTTTCTTGCACAATTTCAGCTTGTGCTCTGTCTCTACTGTTCATGTCGTAAATGGGAAATTACAGATTGGTCTTCCTGTTTTTACTGGACCAGAACCCTTGGAAGAAAAAGTAAGAGTTTTATAGTATACAGTACGACCATTTCCTACAAAAAACAAGGGTCTGGTATTTGAGTTTGTTTGGCATTCACTTTTAATTTGTCAGGAGATTTTATTGCACTGCAGAATAGATTATTCATACTTCGCATTAACAAAACGTTAAACTACCTGTCAGTGAAGCAGGAATTTGCCAGCATAATGATTTCAGTGTGAAGTAAGAGAAAAAAGTGCTAGTTCATCCAAATGTGAAAATTAGTTTGGTTCTAAATCACACATTCTGAATACCTCTCACATTATTGCATTAATTACTAATTCATAGGAAAGAAACACTTTTTTGTTGCATACAAATATGAATTTCACTTTACAGTTATTGTAGTTCCCTAACAATATAAGCTTTACATAATTTTGAATGATAGTTGCTTGCTTGTTGTAGCAGTTATTAACTTTATTTACCAGTAAGCTAACTTTATAGCAACTAATTATTTCATCACTCTCACGAATTCCAATGGCACTTCATTAATAGTAAGGTGAATGTTGTTGAACCAGTCTATTGTCAACATGAGTGCCACAAATATACTGTCACTGCAGAAGATGTACATTTATCAAAAGATGGCCATTGTAGTGAAGACAACACAAATTATGATGCTGTAAGGAAAGTCTCATCATAAAGGTAGATGTAGAAGTGTCGCAGTTGGAACTTCAAACAACAATGGAATGAAATCGGGAAACCAGAGCTGTAGGACACCAACAAAAATCCAAAATACATGATAATATGAGAAAAATGAGCACTGAGTATTATAGGCTATAACATGTTTGCCATTTTCTAAAGTGGTTACTGTATGAATAGAATAATTTGAATAAATAATTCTATAATGATTTTTGAATAACTGTGATACTACTACTTCTGCCCACCCCCTCCCTTCATAATCATCTGCTTGTGCTCAGAGCTCTGTATACTGTAAACATAACAGCTCCAGTGTCATAGTTTTTCTAATATTTACATATACTTCAGTTCAGTAGGAAATGAAATCTTCAGAATGTTTAATGCATCTGAATAAGGAAGATATTTAGAGATGTGGCTCATGTTGTCATTTTCTGGATACGGACAAGCTATAATTGACCACTCGAAGCAATAATGAGCATTCCTTGGATCAACATTTATGACAGTTCTTTTGTTTGCAATCACTTTTGGAAATCTCCTGTGTTTTCAATATGTATATATAAGTTGGTCTATGAGAGTGGTTGTTGAGAAAGACATTTACCTTAAGTGGCCGCTTCAGCTCCTGCAGACTGTTGGTAAAAACTGAGAGACAAGTGGGAAGAAATTGTTTTATTGGTAGTAGTATTACTGATATGCACACAAAGTCTCCCAATGACACACAAACAGAGGACACCAATAACTTGCTGTGAGTAGTAGCTCTGCTTTTAATATCTGTCTGTCCACTTAGCAAGTGTTAATGTCTGTGCATGCACATTGATGCAATCTTCAAACATATCACAATTTGGTAACTTGACATAAATGAACTTGTGCTTCCTCATACAAGTCAGGATTTGCATATTCGAGAAGTAGGGGACACAAACACCAAGTGCGCCATATTTTGCTCAACCAACTCAAATGTGTTTGCCAGAAGCTTTTGCATTACCACCCCTAAGCTGCAGAACAAATCATCTAGTTATTTGCAATATGGTTTACAAATACATTGACTGACTTTATAAAAATAACTACTGGAAAACCTTTTTGGTTGACCGCAATGTGAAATTAAAGACTGCTTGGCATGTGAGCATGCCATGAAGCACTGGTGACATGTGATCCACTGTTTGGTTATCAACAAAAGCTGTTTTTTTGCCACCTGTGAACAGTTGTTGCCCTGGACCAGTTATATTACCTGCAGTGTGTGCTTATATAGAAGAATCAAAGCAGTTTTATGTTACGCTTTAAATAACTTTATGATTACGCTGTTTGGAGATGACGTACTGTTGTTGCTATACAAGAAAGGAAAACATGTAACATCTTGTATATGCTCATAAATGTTGCAGGCAGTAGAATCGTGTCAGTTCTTGCATCTTGTTCCCTCCTTGAATCTTATGTGCTCATTTCATTTCCAGCATTGTGTATGGACATTTAATGGACTTGACTATAACCACAACCACTAATATTGTATGGATTATATTTCAGTGCTTCACTGAACAGAAGCCATAACTTTGTCACATGACTTGATAGGTATTAACCATTCATCAGAGTAATTCAGCCTATGATTGCCAACTTTTTGAGGTCATGCAGGCAACTTGACACGTATGTTGTTCCTATCTGTGTGTCGTATGGCTTTCTCATGTGCTACTTACATTGTGTATTTTCATGTAACATCACTTTGTGTGTGTGTGTGTGTGTGTGTGTGTCACTAAAACCTGAGCATGTATTGTGTAGTGTGAGTCACCTATTCAGTGTCTCTGAGGAACAATGTCAAGCAGTTGTCAGATTACTTAAATCATTCCCACAGTGCGTACTTTCAAACTTCTGTTTGTGATGCTTATGAGGTTAACACACACATGTTACTGCTCACATAGCTGTATCAGGATCATTGTAGCATTTAGCACTTGAATGAGGTATTAAATGATGATAAACTGATACGTAATTCAGTCCAAGCATCATAAAGGGTTATATTGTATCTCAACATTGTGTGTCTAACCAATTTACACAGTTTAAAACTCATACATTTAAAAGGTATTCATTTGCAAAAGTTCTATACACATATTGTGTTGAAATATGAGCAGCGTTTATGAGTTGAGAGCAATATTTTCTTGACAAGGAGGCATTTCTGGAAGGCAGCTGTTGAAAAAAATCTAAATATAAATTGGGGCAATTTGATGCTTATCTGTAAGCAAATAGAAAATGATGGAGATGCATTGGCTGACACCCCACTGTCAGATTATGACACATATACTGTCAGCTTTTGGTGTAAAATACAGTTTTAAAATCCAGTTGTTACTACCCACTGGGGGCCAGATGTTGATAAATAATACACACAATTTTTGATTTCTTGAAATCAGATTGTGCCACATACACCATCAGCTTGTGGTGTTTGAATACTATTTGAGTTCAGAATACCTATTTGATGTGTCACCTATCACTGCTTTTCCCACTTATCATATTACACTGTTTCAGTTTTTCAACCAAAACTTAACATGGAGCAGGAGGTGGGGGGAGGGAGGGAGAGAGAGAGAGAGAGAGAGAGAGAGAGAGAGAGAGAGAGAGAGAGAGAAGAGCTGCATGACAAATATGTTGTAATGCAATTCCAATAGGTTTATAGCATAATCTAAATCCAAAACATAAGTAGTATGACTTTGCACAGTTGCTGATTATGGTAATTAATGTGCTGCTATTAAAACACCCAAGATGTATGATTGTAAATGTTGAAAATGGCACACAGTTTTTATGATGGTATGCATATGAAAATGTTCTGTGCAAAATTATTTAAAGTGTAATTTAAATTGAAAGTTTATTAGCACAGAATTAAAAATTCTTGTGACTAGAAAATAGAGCAAGGTAGATTCATTGCAGTTTTACTATCACTCAAAAACTGCATGATGACACAAATCCAGAGAATACAATGTACAATTACACCCTTGGGGTTTGTAGCTTTAATTTGTCAGTTTCTGATAAAATTCTAATAACTCCTCAGCTATTGCCTGCAAGAACATAAAATCTCAACTCTTGTGGTATTTATACATCCCAAACACAAATCTATAATGAAAATGATAAAACATGATTTTAATAGTAGGGTGCTGGCTTGTCTGTGGGTGCCAGTCTCAGCCCCAGTGCATCAACTCACTCCAGCTGCTGCTGAGTTAAAAAGGCCTTCACAAATGTGTGCTATTTAATTCTGAGTTAGAAAGGCATTCCCAGCTGCTTTTTCTTGTTTGGGCTTATTCATTCAGTCACCAGCTGCTCTCAAATCTGCAAGCAGTGGAGATGGGTGCATAATACCTTCATTGATTGGGTTTGGATTGGAATATTTTAATAAATCAAATGCAGAAATAATCCTTAGAATGTGATCTTTAATTACCAATATGCACTTTTCCACATAATTACCAGCCAGTTGGATACATTTCTTCCAACAATGAACAAGTTTTCTGAAGCCGTCATGGAAGAAGTCAGCACTCAATTTCTGCAACCACAGTCTCACAGTTCTCTCAACATCTTCATCAGAAGCATAATGATGTCCCTGCAGATTGTCTTTCATTATCAGGAACAGATGGGACGGTGCTAAATGTGGACTGTATGGAGGATGCCTTACAGTGGTGAGATTCAGTTTCTGAAGTTCTGCTGTGGTGGTACGTAAAGTGTGTGGTTTGGCATTGTCATGCTGCAGAAAAACATTTCCCTTTTCCTTTCGGTCCCTTGTTAGCCGTCATTTGAGAGTTCACAGCATTGCGATCTAACGCTCTGAATTTATTATTGTTCCACGGTCAAGAAAATCAACATGGATAACACCATCTGCATCCCAGAGCACTGTGGCCATAATTTTTCCAGCTGAGGACTGCATCTTGAATTTCTTTTTCTGGAGTGAGTCTTTGTGTCGATATTCCATAGACCAACGTTTTGTCTGCAGGTCGTAATGGTGTACCCACGTTTCGTCTCCTGTCACAATTGAATGGAGAAAGGTGTCACCTTCATTCTCATAACATGAGAGGAGTTCCTGGCAAATTTCAAGTCTGTGCACTTCCATTTCAGCAGTCAGCATCCAGGATACCCATTGTGCACAGATCTTCTGATAGCCAAGCAAAGCAATAATGAGACCTACACATTCTTGTGAAATGCCGATTGTGCTTGCAGTTTCTCTCTGAGTGATACAACAATCGTCCTGAATCAATCTATCAACATTTTGCTTGTGAAACTCTGTGGCTGCAGTAAGAGGATGTCCAACACTTTGTTTGCCATGCAGGTCAGATGTTCTTGCCTCAATATCTTCAAACTTACTCACCTAATGATGCACAGTACTCACATCAACACATTCACCATAAACTGCTTTCATTCTCTGATGAATCTCCTTTGGGCTGACACCTTCTATTGTCAATAATTCAATGACTGCACATTGCTTAAATCGCACTGACCGACCGTCTGCACAGGGTTCCATACTTTACACTATAACAACACAACCGTTTAATGCTAAGGCTTCCCTCCAACTGGAGCTGTAGAGAAGAGGCTACAGAATGAGCCAATACCTGCCGCATACCAATGCTGCCAACTGTTGGAGAGTTACGAAGGTGGAGGCATTACTTTTCAGTCAATCCTTACGTGTGCATCCATGCATGTGCATGTGTGTGTGATATTAAAATTACCAATGAGGCAGAATTTTAGGTGTTTATTTACTTTTGATAAATAATATAGGTTTTTCCAATACTTTTGAACATGGCCAAAATGGTGGCTACTTACTGATAGAGCTGTTTCACTTCAATGGCTGGTAAAATACTGGACTGTGACTGGCTGTTTCATTTTAAGGCCAGTATATGTTTGGGCTCTGATTGGAGGAAAGGGGGGGGGGATATATACATATAAAATAATTTATATATTTATATGGCTGCACTGTAGTCATTTACAATACTTCTCTGTAAAAGTGACTAATTATTTCTGTTTAAGAATTCTTTTATGATGTGGAAGGAGTTGTTGTAGAGAAACATCACTAATCTTAATTTCAAAATACTTCTGCTGTCAGTCAGACATTTTATTTCCATGCATACATTATCAAATAGTTTTATAACCCCATATTTCAGTTCTTTCCATGCGAAAATTACAGGGTGTTTCAAAAATGACCGGTATATTTGAAACGGCAATACAAACTAAACGAGCAGCGATAGAAATACACTGTTTGTTGCAATATGCTTGGGACAACAGTACATTTTCAGGCAGACAAACTTTCGAAATTACAGTAGTTACAGTTGTCAACAACAGATGGCGCTGCGGTCTGGGAAACTCTATAGTACGATATTTTCCACATATCCACCATGCGTAGCAATAATATGGCGTAGTCTCTGAATGAAATTACCTGAAACCTTTGTCAACGCGTCTGACGGAATGGCTTCACATGCAGATGAGATGTACTGCTTCAGCTGTTCAATTGTTTCTGGATTCTGGCGGTACACCTGGTCTTTCAAGTGTCCCCACAGAAAGAAGTCACAGGGGTTCATGTCTGGCGAATAGGGAGGCCAATCCACGCCACCTCCTGTATGTTTCGGATAGCCCAAAGCAATCACACGATCATCGAAATATTCATTCAGGAAATTAAAGACGTCGGCCGTGCGATGTGGCCAGGCACCATCTTGCATAAACCATGAGGTGTTCGCAGTGTCGTCTAAGGCAGTTTGTACCGCCACAAATTTATGAAGAATGTCCAGATAGCGTGATGCAGTAATCGTTTCGGATCTGAAAAATGGGCCAATGATTCCTTTGGAAGAAATGGCGGCCCAGACCAGTACTTTTTGAGGATGCAGGGACAATGGGACTGCAACATGGGGCTTTTTGGTTCCCCATATGCGCCAGTTCTGTTGATTGACGAAGCCGTCCAGGTAAAAATAAGCTTCGTCAGTAAACCAAATGCGGCCCACATGCATATCGCCATCATCAATCCTGTGCACTATATCGTTAGCGAATGTCTCTCGTGCAGCAATGGTAGCGGTGCTGAGGGGTTGCCGCGTTTTAATTTTGTATGGATAGAGGTGTAAACTCTGGCGCATGAGACGATACATGGACGTTGGCGTCATTTGGACCGCAGCTGCAACACGGCGATCGGAAACCCGAGGCCGCTGTTGGATCACCTGCTGCACTAGCTGCGCGTTGCCCTCTGTGGTTGCTGTACACGGTCGCCCTTCCTTTCCAGCACGTTCATCCATCACGTTCCCAGTCCGTTGAAATTTTTCAAACAGATCCTTTATTGTATCACTTTTCGGTCCTTTGGTTACATTAAACCTCCTTTGAAAACTTTGTCTTGTTGCAACAACACTGTGTTCTAGGCAGTGGAATTCCAACACCAGAAAAATCCTCTGTCCTACGGAATAAACCATGTTGTATGCAGCACACTTGCACGTTGTGAACAGCACACGCTTACAGCAGAAAGACGACGTACAGAATGGCGCACCCACAGACTGCGTTGTCTTCTATATCTTTCAAATCACTTGCAGCGCCATCTGTTGTTTCAAATTGTAACTACTGTAATTTCGAAAGTTTGGCCGCCTGAAAATGTACTGTTGTCCCAAGCATATTGCAACAAACGGTGTATTTCTATCGCTGCTTGTTTAGTTTTTATTGCCGTTTCAAATATACCGGTCATTTTTGAAACACCCTGTAGATACATTAAATGCTATTGGAGATCAGCTTTTCTTGTAGTTTTCTACTTGTGAATATCTCTGTTACCGTCAAACTCATTTCATAAGTGAATAAATAAACTGAGAGGCTGCGGTTATTACTACCAGCCGCTTAAAGAAATGCCTGCAAGACATACTTGGGTAAATGCCAAATGTAATTGTAATTACTTTATTTGGTGCAATGAATACTTTTTACCTAAATGAAAAAAAGGACACACACATCCCAAACAGGCCTTGAAGGCCCAACAGTACTGACAGCCACTGTGTCATCCTTGGCCCTTAGGTGTTACTATATATCGAGATGCATGAGGTCAACACATCACTCTCCCATCTGTTGTCAGTTTTCGTGACTGGTGCCACTACCTCTCAATCAACTAGCTCCTCAATTGGCCTCACAAGGGCTGAGTGCATCCCACCTGCCAACAGTACTTGGCAGACATGGACGGTCACCCATCCACATGCTAGTCAAACCTGACAGCACTTAACTTCGGTGACCTGACAGGAACTGGTGTTACCACTGTGGCAAGGCAATTGGCATCCACAAGACACCAGTTAATGAAAATACGTTTGATAATAACTTTTATGACAAATGTAAACGTTATGGCAGATCTACTATATGTTTTTCCACTTTAAGTTGTAATCAATATACAAACCTAAAAAATTATAATTTTCT
This sequence comes from Schistocerca gregaria, assembly GCF_023897955.1. NCBI lineage: Eukaryota > Metazoa > Arthropoda > Insecta > Orthoptera > Acrididae > Schistocerca > Schistocerca gregaria. The sequence continues at coordinate 752,092,834 of NC_064931.1, forward strand.
ACCTCATTTATTATTTCTTGTTATAAGGCCCATAATAGACTAAGGGTGTGGGTTTTAAGATGTAAAATATAGCTTGCTAAATGAAGATACCTGCATGGGAAAGAATGTGACTGTCGACTGCTACAAACTGAAGACTCTCCCCTAGTAACAAAACTTGAATACAACAAGTACCAGCCAGGACCTTTCATTATGCACTGACAAAGCTGTCTTTGTAGTTACAAACTGGTAAAAATTGTATTTGGAATTTAGTTTTATTATAACTTGCTAAATTATTATTCATATTATTTATTTCTGAAAGCAAATCTAGGAACATAAAGTACTAATCATGAAAAACATAAATCAGGATGTCTGGATGGAGATTTGAAGTGCGCCCTGCAAGTCCAGGGTCTTAAACAGTGCACAATCTTGCTCCTTTGAATGACCTCTCATAACTCATTTCCCTAGCTGTCTCTAGATCTAAAATATTTCCTTTGTAGGCAAACTCATGAATTCCACAAACAGAGATATTGTGAAACACAGCTTGCTCCGCCCATCCATGTCCAGAGGTCTGTATGTAACATTTCCAATATCCTCTCATGTTGAGATTAAATATTATTATAAATCTAAAAATTGTCTTGGTGCAGAACACAAGAAAACTGCATCAACTGAATCTGAGAGAATATGGAATAATAAACCCTAACTGACAATCCACTGTTGGACACTGTTGCAGTAGGTGTCAGCTTACAGGGTTGTAGACCTGTGTTTTGGTGCTGAATTACCTGCCAGTACTGCATCCTTGCAGGCCAGCTGCACATTACATGAGTGCTTACTGCCATGCATAAGCCGTACTGGCCTCCCCTCTGTGGTGGCACATTTTGCTGGCTGTTTTCTATATCATGCAAGTCTTCCACTCATTCCAGGAACCTCACATAATGCCTGTAATTATCCGTAGGCACAGCTACTAATTCCCAAAGAATATTCATTCTATGCCCATGGTGGACAATTTAATAGCCACACCTGAGTTAAGATATTTAATTCACTTCCACAGAAATTCCGTCATGATCCCATGATCTGCTTGATATTTGCTACCACTCTGGAAATCCACTAACAACTCCCTTTGAATTTCCTCAGATAAGTACTCTTCTAATAATATGTCCTTAAACCCTGATAGATCAGTAAAAATACTGGACATCTCATTAGCCCATTGAACTGCGTCCCCTCATAACTTAGGACATCTGCTCAGACCAGAATATAGTTAACACATCCAGGAATTCAATTTTGGGTGCACATTTCCGCGTGGATCAAAGTAATTGGATTTCCTACAGCAAATGAATGCTGTGTCTGCTGAAGTATCAGATGAGGCTTGCACTCTCCTTCTTGACAACTTTAAGATTGCTTGTTCATTTTTAACCAGTTGCACAACCGCTGTCTGATTATGCACAACCTGTTCTCTTTAAACAATTCAGTCCCTGTTCGCTCTGTAGCCAGGCCCTGAGTCATGTCTGTAACATGCCCCTTAAAATTATTATTGTGGTGTCACCGCCAGACACCACACTTGCTAGGTGGTAGCCTTTAAATCGGCCTCGGTCCTGTAGTATACATGGGACCCGCGTGTCGCCACTATCAGTGATTGCAGACCGAGCGCTGCCACACAGCAGGTCTAGTCTAGAGAAACTTCCTAGCACTCACCCAGTTGTACAGCCAACTTTGCTAGTGATGGTTCACTGACAAATTACGCTCTCATTTGCCGAGGCGATAGTTAGCATAGCCTTCAGCTACATTATTTGCTACGACCTAGCAAGGCGCCAGTATCCATACTATTGATATTGAGAATCATGTACCATAAAGAGCGATGTTCTCCATGAATGGATTAAAGTTAAGTATTCCAGCAGCTACGCGTGCATATCGGCCTCCTTTAACCATATGGTTGGCTCTCCTGCCAACCACAACACTTATTCTGCTGCAAACTTACATTATTACATAAGCTAGTTAACTCGTCATTAATTTTAGGTTCATACTGTGTTTGTGTAATTCTATTGCTGCCATGGAGGTGTGATAACCAGTCTCATTCCCTTTCAAACTTTTTGAAATTTGTGATACTGATTCTTTGTGGCATTCGTCACAATTGTTGCACATCTCAACAATATCAGAAACCACTTTGACAAATATCTTTTTCAGTTGTGTCTTCACCTGCTGCTCTAATTGCAACATATATTTTGTAAACTGTTCATCAATGTCACATTTTACTTCTGTTTTCAGTCTTGTCATTTCTGAGAATTCATGATACTTTGTTGCTTCATTACCCTGATTTATTTGAGTTTGCGTAGCTTTCGTTGCAACCATCTGTGTGTAGCCACCCGCTGTGCTGCCTGTCTTACTGTCATTATGTACTGACCACAGCTCAGTGCAGGGACCCCTGATGGTCACTCCACCCAGGGTCAATCTGTCCAGTGCCCAGCTACATGTGACCAATGCTGCAACAACACAGCTAATCTATGTTGGGGATGTGTGGTCCATACTCTTTGCCATGTGGGACTTATCACACCTTGCCAGGATACTTTCAAAACCTGAAATAATTAATTACATACTCTCCAAGTCAACAAAACCTATAACTTGTGAATCATGACCAAAGGATCATCAGCACCGACTACATCACAACATGTTGAGTTGTTGTGACAGATAGCCATTGAAGAGAATTGTGACAAAAAATAAGAGAACAACAGCTGCAAAAGTCACTACAGAGTTAAATATCACACATGTGAACCCTGTCAGCACCAAAATGATACAAAGGATCTCCCTAAGTGGACAATTGCAGGGCAAGCTGGATTTCCAAAACCACTCATTACTGATTCAAATGTCTGTAACAGAAAAACATGCCACAAAAACTAGACTTTGGAGCAATAGAAGAAAGTTGTTTGGTTAGATGAGTCTTGTTTTATGCTGTTTCCAACTTCTGGCTGAGTTTATGTCTGAAAATTGAAACATGATGGTGGTTCAGTGATGTTTTGGGCAGCCGTATTATGATAGTCCAAGGGTCACATGGTTACATTTCAAGGTCGCATGACTGTCAATGATTATTTAAGCATTTTGGTCAGATGTTCTTCGCCAGTGGTGATGCTGTGTTCAAAGGTGGCAGGGCCTCTGTGCACACAGCTTGCATCGTCCAGGAACTGGTTTTGTGAGCACGAGGTTGAATCATCACATCTGGCCTGTCCACCACAGTCATCAGATCTCAATGTTATTGAGACTTTAAGGTCTACTCTGGAGAGCAGGGTGCATGATTGCTATTTATCTCCACCATCGCTACATGAACTTGTCACTATTTTGCAGGAAAAATTCCTTGAAAACTATGCAGAACCTGTATTTGCCTGTTCTGAAATGACTGGAAACTGTTTTGAATACCATCTGATTTCCTATACCAAATTGGGTATGGTAATTTGTTGTTTCCATATTTTTGTGTCTCCCCCTCCCCTCCCCCCCTTCTGCCCCCCCCCCCCTCCTTCCTCCCCCCTCGAATGTAGGAAGAAGCAATATATTGGTTGACTCTTGTAGGAAGATACATCCTCAGAGCTGTAAATTGTAGTTGGCTTAGCAGCTCTGTGATTCTTTTGTGCACACTAATTGAACCTGTAAAGAAACATGCTGCTCTTTGCTGGATTAATTGTATCTCCTCTGGTATGACTCCCCAAAGACGAACAATATCGAAGTATTGGTCGAATGAGGGTTTTGCCTCATGTGTGCATGGATTAAATTTTCTGAGGATTCTTCCAACGTTGACTAGTTTGTGTAAATGATCTAGTGGATGACATGGATAGTTCCATGAGGCTATTTGTGGCTGATGCTGTTGTATATTGAAAAGTTGCTGTGTCAAAAATCTGTAGTGAAGTTACAGAGGATCAACTTACATTTGAGACTATGAGTTGACCCTAATCATAAATACAACATATCACACATTTTGCATAATTCGGCATAAAGAAACATTACTGTTCAATTATACTATTGCCAATAAATCAATGGAAACAGTGATAACCATAAGATACACCGGTGTGCAAATCTTAAGGACGAAAGAAAGCTTTTGCATGATGTGTCACTGGCAAATAACATAGCCTGATGAAAGTTGGATCATACATAGAAAGAACTGTTATGGTATAGTACAGTACAGCACAGTATAGTACAGAAGTTAACTTAAAGAAAGATACAGTCAGATGAACAGAAATGACACTTTCATTCAAATAAAATAATTGTACTGAAGTGACTGCACTTCGTGATGATCCCCTGGACATTACTAACGATGGGAAATGAATGTTAATAGGGTGTGTGATCACTATGGACTCCACTCCATGCCCTGCAACATGTTCCCACACTGGCAACAAGGTTGGTAAAGAGTACTTGAGGTTGAACATTGTATTTCTTCACCAGTGCACTTGACGATATTGGATGGCTGTTAGTGCATGTGGATGTGCTGCAGTATGTCTCCCCAGTGCATCAATGCATCATGCATGTGCTCGATGGGATTTAAGTTGGGAGAACAGACAGGACAGTCCATTCACTGAGTATCCTCTCTTTCCAAGAGCTCTTCCATTTGGACAGTTTGATGAGGTCGACCATTGTCACCCATAAAATTAGGTCACAGCTGAATGCACCTCTGAAAAGATGCACATGGGAAAGGAGAACAGTGACAGTGGCCAGTGAGTGTGTTGTGTTCAAAGATTTGGAGGTCAGTACAGCCATGCAACATTATGCCTTCTGCCAACTACCATTTAGTTTTGGATGAGGTAGAGCTTTTACTTCAGTGATTACAGTGTGGTGGTTGGAAAAGCTGATAGGGATGATATAACTTTCTGCATCAATTCCCATTGTGGTATAGATTCTATTAAGCCTTGATGATGCTATTGCCAAAATACACATGTAGCGGGTACATGTAATAGCCTGTCACTCAACCACATCTTTGATGTTCAGGCCACAATCAAGTTTTGCAGTGGACCGCAGAAGTGTGTTGAGCCTTTTGAATCTGCCGCCCTTAATGTGCAATTTAGGTTTTTTATATATCTATATAGAATTTTGATGTGTGTTATATCACTAGCACAAATATAGCACTTGTGTTTAAGACCTATATTGTCAGTGTTAACAATCTCCTCCTAGGTTATAGCTACCGAATTAAAACTATAGACAGACAGAGCATAGTTTATAATCTTTTCTTGGTACTGATAGTTTTTACATAATACAGTAGGATATTCTTCATGGTATACAGTCAGCACAGCTTTCTACAGCATATACACCACTTCCTGATTTTCAAATGCAACTTGCTTATGAAGAATAGCATGTATTCCAGCAGGGCAATGGAATCAGATGCCTAATATGTAATTCCACCAAGAGATCATCTACAATACACCTGTGAGCCCCCTTTTTTTTAGTAATGTGTTGCTCTTTGGCACTAGTTCCCTCCAGCAAAAAATGTTCCATTGAAACTACAGTCTTCTAAGGCATATATGCCCCCTTATTATTTTGAAATGCTATTTGCTTATGAACAATAGCCACTCTACAAAACTTAGACAGCTGAAGTTGGATAATATTTGGTGTTTTCAAAATATGAGAAAGTACAAGGGGATGTCATTGTCGGTAGCTGGCAATGGAGGCATATTTTGTAAGAATGAGTAAACAAGAAGCTGTATTTAAGATAACTAAAGTTAGCATTCTGTGCCCACTCTAATCCATGTGTGTTTTAATGTATGTAAGGGTTGGCTTTGGCAGTTAACATTGTGTGTTGGTGAGATTCCCCCCCCCCCCCCCCCCTCCCCCTGCATTGACATTCGGATAAAGATGAACAAGTGAGCTTGAAGACTTGGTGGTGGAATCCAAATCACTGTTAAATGCTAAAGAAATCTTGTAAGGAAAGCATTAAGAGCACAAATATTCTTGTGCATTTACACACAGAATATGGAAAAAAATATAGAAAATATGGAAAAATATATAAAATATCAAAAAAGGAAAAAAATGGATATGCAACAGAAATACAGGATATCTTTATTAATATGGAGGGAGTAATCAAACTTTGCTGCAAAAACCATAAGTTGTTAATGTAGGTGCTAGATACATAGGAGCAATATGCATATCAGCAAACAATTTAGCAGGGTAGTGCTGGAAACCATTTTGAGGATATATAAAAAACCTATTGCTATGTCATATTAAGCGAAGTTGCCCAGCATTAAAATGCATATTCTAATGGATCAAGTGCCTGGAATATAGCATCAGATCCATGTAGATGATTATCACATTCTGGATTTGGCTATATGAATGTGGATATAACGCAAGACTAGACTGGCGTTATAAAAAAAATAACAACAAACTGTGTGCAAGGAGAAGACTGTCAGGCAATCAGTAGTGTTATCCGCAATGCATGTGTGTGTTTTATTGTATATTAGGGTTGGCTCTGGCAGTAAGCATAGTGTTTTGACAGATTTTTTTTTGTTGGGTGGCCATTCAGAAGAAGAGGAATAAGTGATCTTGCAGAGAATTTGCAGATTTCCTGGCTGGGTGGGGGAATCTGAATCACTATTGGATGCTAAAGAAATCTAGTATGGTAAGCAATAAGAGCACAAATATTCTTGTGCATTTACACACAGAATGTGGAAAAATATGGAATAAATATTAAACTATGGGTAATGAGCAAATCACAAAAACTTGATAATGATAACACCATTGTAGCCATTTTCCTCTTAGGTCACTACCCACCTGTGGAGGGATAAAATTCACCCATAAGGACTGTAAAGATGTGGAGAAGTCATAGCTCAGCTGGTCAGATGCTAGATTATTAAAAAAAAAAAAAAAAAAAAAAAAAAAAAAAAAAAAAAAAAAAAAAAAAACCACTGTTACTTCAATTACAATACTGCAGCTGACGGTAATAAATTCAAATTAGTTCATAAAAAAAAGGTTACCATCCCCTTAACTGGCTGGATTGTAATGACCAAACACATATTGTCTACTTTGACCTCTATCATTTAGATTAACAACTATACTATTGTTCAGTGTTTGCCTAATATTAATTCAGTTATCACAAGTTTAACCTGTTTCTCAGTTTTCACTATAAGCACTTCAGTTTACATGATACTTTGAAGATGGGTGATACAGAAGATGTGTGGGTGTTTTAGATATTGTGCATAGCTTACATTGCATTAGAGGTACACATTTGCAGATTCTAAATTCTGTTCCTTGGAGGCAACCTACAATATGGTCCACATAAATCCAGTCCATATCACATTGCTGTGTGGCAAGTCAGGCTGCCTCTGCCCACACCCAAGAACCACCCACATCAGTGTGATAACATTATCTAACAGTCAGCAGGCAGCTGTTAGTGTCCCATGGTTTAATGATTCAAAAGGTACAACATCCTTCTGTGGCCCACTGCAAAACGTGATTGGAGATCTGAACATGAAATATGTGGTTGAGTGACTTGCTATTGTGCATCCTCACTCCACTTATCTCTCTGCTGCATTGGATTCTGGATTGTTATATGAACTATGAATTGGTGTGCTGATAATGGCGTTGTAAGGACTCATGAATCATATGGTATTATTTTTCAACCATCAAGTTTGGTTGCTCTAACTGAGCCATCTCATTCAGGATTAGTGAACTATTACTTGTTCTATAGCTGTTTAATTGTGACTTAATAATAACTGTGCATGTTAGCACACAGGAATTAAACAAGCATGTACAAAAATTACAAATATTCCTGCTTTGTAAAAAATATCTCTAGCACCAAAACCAAATTCTAAAGACTTCAAGAAGTTAACATTAATAGGAAAAGGAGACACATGTATGGATCAGATGTTTCCAACAAGCTGGCACAGTACATTAAATGCCATGTAGACAAAGTGACGAGTTATGACTGAAGTACGGAACTTCCCATTGGAAAACTCATTTTACTTTTCTGAGGAGTATCTTAACAAAAACTGTTAAATTTACTCTTCTAGATTATATTATAATAAGAATTAGCAGTGTAATTTAATAGTCTTTTGTAATGTGAAGTAATGTCATTGTATTGCTTTTCAATTAAATAAGGAGAAAGCGTGTTTGTGTTCTAGCCACAGATGAGCCAATTGTGTCTGACTGCTGTGTCATACACTGCCAGTGGCATCATCAGTTGCAGTATGGAGGGGCATGTGGTCAGCGCACCCCTCTCCCAGTCATTGCCAGGTTTCTTGACCTTAGAGCTGTTACTAATCAATCGAGTAGCTCCTCAGTTGGCCTCACAAGGGCATGTGAACCCTGTACCACTTCTCCCCCCCCTCCCCCCCCCCCCCCCCCCCTCACACACAAAAATAATCCTCGGCAGTACTGGGAATCGAACCAGGGTTCCACATAAGGCAGTTAGCTGCACTGATCAGTTGGCTATAGAGGTGTACTTTACATGAAATCAAATATATATTTGACTTTTCCCACATCCCAGAGCCTATTCTCTGTGAGACTGATTCAATGTGGTTAATTTAATTTAAAAAGAAAATAAGTGCAAAAGGTTCACTGATGTTTTTACACATGTAAGTTGACATCTGTTACTATGAGGACATTTTTAACCCTGCACAACAGTTAAGGTAATTGATGAATACCAAGTGATGAGATATTTATCTACCCTTTCTTATTAGAACATAAGTTTATTTCTCATTTTATTTTTTTGACAGCAGATTCATTAATATTTACAAAAGATAGATGCATAATTTCGTATCCATTAAAAAATATATATAATGAGCCCACTGCAACATAAGCAGATTACATATGATATTGATGTAGTCATACATTTATATTGCCTACAGAGGCAAAAATACTTTCTGACTTCAACTGATACGCATCTACCCTTTATACATGTCACTGGCAGAAACTGCATTCTAACTTAAGACAATAAATTTTTGCACACTGCTGATGCTGCCATCCAAATCTGCAGTCTTTTTTATTGTGATGTCTTTAAGGAGCACAACCACCTTTTAAACATCAGAGATGAAAATATCCAGTATTCTGCAATTAATTGTGACACAATACAAGTATCTTTCACCTCTTTGCAAATGGAACTCTCAATATGTCACTGGTTCCAACAGTATGTTTTCCAAATATGCACATTTAACAGCATATGGTGTCAGGAATGCTAGAATAGTGTATAAAAAGTTTTCAGCTTTGTTTCACCTTTGATTTAAACATGTTGAAAAACTCATATAAATGCATAATATAAATAACTTAAAATATGTGCCTTTAAATGGAACATGTTACACTCATAACAAAATGAAAATATTCATTTTCAACTGATCATTCCACAACAATAAAACCATGGAATATTGTTGAAAACGACATATTTATGCTATATGCGATTGCAGTCTTTCTTGGTGTATTCCACTGCTGAAGTCTTCTCACCAGAAGATGATGGGTATGAAACTCATTGAAATGTTGTGACAAGACGACACCACCACTCAGCTGATAACCGAGAAGAATTTATCAACATATTTATGCTGTCTTTCAGCTGTCCCTTTTTCTTGTTTGCATTCCTAATTTTAGAATATTGACAATTGGAGATTCTAACATTAGAGATATGACAAATGCTAGGAGGAATGCTGCCACTACATTTCCAAGATACAAAACAACCTGCAACATTAAATACTGCATTAAGACAATTGCAAAAATAAGCAGAAATAATCATAATTAGGCTTCTAGTGATGTAATAAACTAGACAACTGACACATATCTTAGCTGTCAATATTGATTTTTACTATTTGTGTGTGTGTGTGTGTGTGTGTGTGTGTGTGTGTGTGTGTGTGTGTGTGTGTGTGTGTTTCATCACACTGAAATAGGAAGAAATGCAGGTACTCTACAAGTTTACCTGATAACTGAGAAATAGCATTATATATCTAAATGTATAACTCTAATTTTATGGCAATAGTACAAATGTTGGAAAACAATAAGGCTTCTATGAAATGTAGCCTACTCAAGTTCATTATCAAGACAGTTAGTGATGATAATTTGTGTAGTAGCTGTTCATGAAGTTATTTTGATGAATATAGATTTATCACTGTGATCCTTTCTACTTATGACAGTAAACACTTATTTTTTTGTAATATATTTTCTGAGATATTTATTTTTTCTGTAATGTTTATTTAAATGCTAAATTTATTTTTGTGTAATAGAACCTAAGCTGTAGATACTTTAATATGTAACACATTAGAACTGTTTATGTAATACCACAACAAATTTGTAAAACTAATATGTTCCATAACCTGTGATGTATATTCACAATGTGGATCACCAGAATACATTAAAAAAAAAGGTATCTCATTTAGATTAATTGTACTGTAATATTTGTACTCATTTAAATGATTCTTTTATCAGAAAACAAAGTATTTTAGACATATGAGAGAAATGATTAAGGCAAGTGATTATCAATTAGAATGACTTTCTGTGTAAAAAAAGTAATAACTGGAAATATTATTGAATTCATGTAATGTATATAGCAACTGGAAAAAATATTACATAATATAAATGAGAACAATGTGTCAGAGATGAATCAACTTCACTGAAAGTCCACTTTAATTTGTACAGATATGCTTCTCAAGTTAAACCCACCAGATTTATATTTACCTGAAGTTTTGTATCCCCATCAACATCTCATCTTAAAAGATATGTTATAACTGTTTTTTTACAGAGATATAATTGTAGTCAAATCACAGGTGTGACATGGTGTTTGAAATAGTACTTCAGTACTTTTTTGTGATTATTTTGTTAAATATTTGAAATTTCAAGTTTGCAATGTATAGTTGACTTCAGCTCAAAAAGATACTGCACATCACATGTTTCATGCAATACCAAATGAGAGTTGAAAAGTGGTAAAATTAATCTGGTTTGATATTCAGTTTAGTTAGCCATACTAACAGTGACAGTAAAACATGAAGAATAACATGTTCACTAGCAGCAGCTGAGTTGCACTTGCTACAAGCAGTAGCAGACAAACAGCATAGTGAGACTTGATATGGGGAAAATGAGGATATGGTAACTGAAATACCTGGCCAGTCTACAAGTATATATTTAAAGTGACACATCACTGGACAGTGTTAGTACTATGAATGGAAGGCTTGCTGTCAGTCTGTTGATGACAACAATAGACACCAAAACATTGGGTAACATGTATTTGCCATGTCTTCTTTGCCCAACTTGTCATTTCTTATGTACCAGCCCACATCACATTGTCTGCTGCTCTCATGCAACAGTATTATTATCCCCTCCTCCTCCCCCCCCCCCCCCCCACACAATATATATAACAGAAAGAAACTTCCACATGGGAAAAATATATTAAAAACAAAGATTCCAAGACTTACCAAGCGGGAAAGCGCCGGCAGACAGGCACATGAACAAAACACACAAACACACACACAGAATTACGAGCTTTCGCAACTGGCAGTTGCTTCGTCAGGAAAGAGGGAGGGAGAGGGAAAAATGAAAGGATGTGGGTTTTAAGGGAGAGGGTAAGGAGTCATTCCAATCCCGGGAGCGGAAAGACTTCCCTTAGGGGAAAAAAAGGACAGGTGTACACTCGCGCACACACACACACACATATCCATCCGCACATACACAGACACAAGCAGACATATTTAAATACCTTACCCTCTCCCTTAAAACCCACATCCTTTCATTTTTCCCTCTCCCTCCCTCTTTCCTGACGAAGCAACTGCCAGTTGCGAAAGCTCGTAATTCTGTGTGTGTGTGTTTGTGTGTTTTGTTCATGTGCCTGTGTGCCGGCGCTTTCCCGCTTGGTAAGTCTTGGAATCTTTGTTTTTAATATATATATATATATATATATATATATATATATATATATATATATATATATATATATATATTGTGTGGGGGGGGGGGGGAGGGGATAATAATACTGTTGCATGAGAGCAGCAGACATATATATATATTGGTTGCATGAGAGCAGCAGACAATGTGATATATATATATATATATATATATATATATATATATATATATATATATATATATATATATATATCATTTTTAAAACCTTTGTTAGTAATGAGAAGCAAACTACAATTTTCTGCTCACTAAGGGAATTGCACAAAACAAATGTGAAGTATTTTTTTGGGCTCATTCCATCTACAAATTGCAAATATCTATTCAAAAACTAGAGAAAATGAGAGAAATGTGCCTGACAACCCTTAAGAGGCACACCTGAGTCTCAGATAAAAATATTAGTTTCTATTATAATGTAGTTTCTTATAGCAACTTTCTTGTGTTATAGTAATATGTTCATATAATTCACATTAGCCATAAGATAACTCTAGCAATATTTTGCAAGACTGACAGGCATTTTGATTTATCTACTGAGATGGTTAGTCTGTATAGTATACAACAGATAGGTCTGTAGCAACAGTTACTGCTGTTTCATCAAAGTTTATTATCCTTTGATAGCAAGTTAATGGAGGATGGGGAATTGTTACAATTCAACAAAGCTTTTGAGTAGTAAATCACTATTGACAGTTTGGATGATGATGATGATGATAATGCTCAACATAGTAGTTGTTGGGACTCTGATTAAACCATTTTGAGACAAATATGATTAATGTATCTAAAACACAAATATGGGTAAGAATTTTTTTGTTAAAATTAGTCTTCTTTCTCTCAGGCACATTAACATATTTATAGTGGATCACATAAAAATTGATACTTTAACATGGTTTTTGGTTTAAAATACAAACTTGGGACAGGAGCTAAAACATTTTGTCATGAAATGTGACTCGCTGATTACATAAAGAAACTACTAAAATACCTAACTGTTAAAGTAAAGAGATAATCTCATTGGCTGATAAAGCAGGACAAAAATCAGCCCCTGGAGTAAATTTTATCCTATTGTCACAATACAAAACAGATTCTGTTTAATGAAGTATTCAGAAACCTGAATGTTTCAAGTATTGTACACTGGCATATACTATTGTTGCAGAGGAGGACACTGCCTTAAAGGGAATTGCTCACTTCAGTGTAATTGTTGTGCCACTACTGTTTATGCATCCCTATTTGTTCATGGTCTAAAGGATATTCACAGGTCCTGTGGCTGTTTGAGGCAGTGTAGCAATCTATTATCACATCCTTTAATATGAATGAGAATTACAGAAGAGGGGGATGAAAATTCTCAGTATACAGGGTGAGTCACTAACTTTTGCCACCAAGAATAACTCCGAAAGTATGATAGTAGCTGAAAAGTCTGTGGGACAAAAGTTGCATGGGACAAAGGGGGCCATAATATGACATTGGTTTTTTGTTGCTAGGTGGGGTCACTTCAGAGATATGAAGGTCAACTTTGTTTCGTAAATGGATGCTATAGTTTAGTACTTATTTTCTGATAGTGGCTATCAAGACAAATCCAAAGATGTGTAACAGTAAGGTCAACGAAGGTCACAAATGTGGCATGAATGTCCATTTACAGAAGGTGTTGGAAGTGATGCTCATTGGTATCAATGCAGTGCTGCAATCTTCTTATCATGGATTGAGTGGTGTTCCTTATCGCTTCGGCACTTATCGAAGCATATGTTCTGACAGCTCTCTCTCACTTATCTTCAGGTATAGTTGGAACATCTTTATAAACAATGCCTTTTACGAATCCCCACAAGAAAAAATCCAGAGGTGTCAAGGCTTGCAAACAAGCTGATGACGACACGTCTCCTCCGCATCCAATCCAACAATTTGGGAATTGTCTCTGCAACTCATTTCTAGCCATCAGCAAAAAATCCGGACACCCATTGTGTTGACACCACATTCTGTTCCTTGTTCTTAAAGGTATTTCTTCCAATAACAGACCTATTGTATCTCACAGGAATGTGGTGTACTTCCTACCATTAAGATTTCCATCGATGAAATAGGGTCCTATAATTCCGTCCTCTAGAATCCCACATCTTACATTCACCGAGCACGGTTTTTGGTATGAAACTTGCTGCAACCAACATGAGTTTTCAGTTGTCCAATAATGCATGTTATGCAAATTAACATTTCCATGCTTCATAAGTGTAGCCTCATCCATAAATAAAATCAAATTAATAAATGTGTTATCTCTCTGAATCTGAAGCTGAGCCCATTGACAGAATTCAATGTGATGAATACAATCTGTACCAGTCAATTCTTGGTGGAGACTGATATGGTAAGGATGATATTTGTGGTGATGCGGAACATGAACAACATTACTCTGGCTTATGGCAGATACCCTTGCGATATGATGCAAACTAACAGAAGGAGCTCAAATGACAGTGGCAAGAGTACCAATTTCTGTTGCCTTGTTAGTAACTTTCCTTTGACGGATATGTTTCTGATGCATTAAAGATCCAGTTGTTCTCAATTTATCATACACATATTTAAATGTACAACATGTAGAGTGAGTATGTCGAGGATATCTCTCAGAAAATAAGTCTAGTCTTACCATTCCTATTTTTGTTGTATTGCAAAACCATCGAATGGTGTTTACATGTCAATGGAACGTTAGATGGATACACTGTATTCGGTGAATATTTACTATTTGCATGATATACGACTGAGAATCATCAGAGCATGTGCTTTGATAAGTGCCAAAGTGATAAGGAATACCACTCAATCAATGATAAGAAGATTGCAGCACTGCATTGATACCAATGGTCATCACTTCAAACACCTTCTGTAAATGGACGTTCATGCCATCTTTCTGACCTTCATTGACCTTCAAAGACTTACTGTTACACATCATTGGATTCGTCTCAATAGCCGCTATCAGAAAATAAGTACCAAACTATAGCATCCCATTTAAAGAAACAAAGTTGACCTCCATATCTCCAACATGACCCCATCTAGCAACAAAAAACCAGTATCATATTATTGCCCCCGTTGCTCCATGCAACATTTGTCCCACAAACCTTTTAGCTACTATCATAATTTTGGAGTTATTCTAGGTGGCAATAGTTAGTGACTTACCCTGTATATTTTGCAGTCACACAGTCCACAGGTACCACAAATTTGGTATAAAATGACATTGCAACAGTTTTGATGTAATTGAACAAAGGGTGCGAAGACTTTATATATTACTGAAAAGAATATTTGTTAAGGCAAAGAGCATGCCTGGAAAGATTTTTTAAATTTAAAACTCACTATCATTGAATTTATCATGTAAAAAGGAGAGCAGGAATGAAAATAGAACATCTGGAATGGATTGTAGAGCTTTAATTTTAATGGTCTTGACTGTTCACTGCCCACAGAAAGACATTGCAAGGTAAGAAGAACTTGTTCTTAATTTGATGGGGACGCATTTGAAAAGAAAATTGTCTTTCAGAAGGAACAAACTCTGACAAAAAAACACAGTCCATTTCCCTAAACTCACTGGCATCAAAGAAAATGTGAGGTTTTAAGAATTAAGTGTGGCACTGAAAAATTACAAGGATAGTTTTCTAAACATTTTGATGACATTTACAGTCTTACATCAGTTTCTGAGTCATTTCTGAGACCATTTGCAATTTCAGTCAATAACATATATTGACAGTTTCTACCAGTTAAAAATTACGTTACATCTTCAGCATGTCAAAAATAATTAAATAATACTGAAACTTTGTTTTGTTTGTGATCTATTTTGTTGAGAGATATAAAATTTGAAACTTAGTCACATGCAGAGTGACTGAAATGCTTTTCAAATTCAGTGCATTCACAGTTTCCCTATCTTCCCCTCCTCTAGCTCAGACAGTGTCACGTGGCAGTAGGTGCATTGTGCAGTCAAGCTGAGCACTATGGGATGCAAGCCCAAGCATGGCTCACAAGCTTAATTCTTGGCCACCCTTGCTCTACTGCAAAGTAAAACTATGGTGGGAAAAGGCACACTGTGTTACACTACATCTGATAATGCATTCTTAACTGCTTCATCTGCAGACTCACTTCTTACATGCTGAGGTACTCAGTGGAATAACATTTCTTTGTGATACCTTTATGGGCGAAGAGGTTCTATACGATCTTAACTTGCTTCTCTGCATGATGCACATGAGAAACAGCAAATTCTTTTGACATGAGAATCTTGAGGATACATTCACAACTTCAGAAAATACCACAAAACAGCCAGGGTAATACTCCTGATGGGGTCCATTAGTATAGAATGTGACTCAGTTGCAATGACCAGTTAAAATAGCACACTATCTGGCCTAACTGCAAATTAAAACTGAAGAAATGTAGGAAATTAAACATATGGAACCTTGATAAGCAGGGAGAACCAGAGGCTGTCCATAGTGTGAAAGGAACATTGGAGAGAAAATAAATTTATGGTAAAACTTAAGTAAAAGAAGGGATTAGCTTCTAGGACACATTCTGAGGTATCAAGGGATCATCGATTGGGTAATGCAGGGGAGGGAGGAGGATAAAAATGGCAGAGAGTGATAGAGAGTTGACTACTGTGGGCAAGTAAATGCAGAATGCAGTAGTTATAAAGAGGCTTGATCAGGATAAATTAGCACAAAGAGCTTCATCAAACCAGTCATCAGACTAATGTCCACAACAACAGCTTCCGAATAACAACTGGTTAGTGGCATTGTACTTCGACAGGTATAGTACCTGTGGAATTTATATGATAGATAGATTTCAAATAATGCACTGTTTAAATTCACTTGACTTATTCTGACAGAATAAATATCCATGATCTTGATATATAAGTGGATATCTGCAGGCATTTGCCAGTGCTGTCAATAGCATACACCTTTTTTATAAGTTACTTATTTTTAGCATACATGAAATAATATTTCATCAGGGTAATACTGCGCAGGTGACACTATGGTAGGGTAACATAGAAAATTTACATACTTCACATACCTGTTGAAGGTTTACATTTACATCTATATTTATAATCTGAAAGTCACTGTGCAATTCATGGTGGATAATACTTGATACAAATATTTGCAATTTTTCTGTCTTATTCCATTTGTGTATGGAGTGAAGGAAAAATCACTGTCTATATGCCTTGGTGCACAACCTACTTTGTGTTATCTTTTTCTCATGATCATCATATGAGATGTACAATGGAGGTAGAAGAATTGTTACACAGTCTCCCTGGAACACTGGTTTTCTAAATTTTGTCAATGAGATCACTTTCCATGAAAATATTTTAATTTTTTTGGTTCCCTGAGCATTTTTATTAGACTTTTGTATTGATTTAACCTACCTGTTATGATCTTTACAGCATATCTGTGGATTTGTGTGATGACTGCTGTGATACCTACTTCATAAGGACTCCAAATGCTGGTGCAGTACTTCAAAAATGGTTGTATCAGTGCTTTATGCCATTTCCTTTACACACACATTGCACTTCCCAAGAACCCACTCCATTAATGTGTGTTTACCATTCATCTATGATACTACTGGTATTAAATGTTTGTCACATTTATTTCTTTGTAGTATTACCCTGTAATATTTAAACAATGCAACAAGCTCCAAAAGTTTACCACTAATTTTGCAGTCTGATGCTACTGGGTTATTTCCATTTGCCATCAACATTATGATGTGTTTACCTAGATTTCAAGATCTTACATTCATTACACCAAATTGTCCATGTAATTCTGAATTTTCTTGCCTTATCCTGTGATAACTCTTTTCTGTAGACAATAGCATTATCCACAAATAATCTAATATTGCTAATCGTATCTGATAAATCATTTAGGTGCACTGGTACTGCTAATGTAAGTAATCCTGTTACATTTCCTTGAAGCACATCAGAAGTTACTTTCATTCTCTTGAACATTCAGCATCGAGTCTAGCATACTGGGTTTATTTAGTCAAAAATTCTTTGACTCAGTCTTATTTGTGGTAATACTTTTGAAGATCATATCTTGGCATGAGATTACTTCCTGTTACCTTAGAAATAACAATTTTAGTATGACAACTAGTATTAAGATGGTTTGAGTGTCTGAAGTAGTGGTGTGAGTAAATTATACTGATTATAAACTAACAATGTTAATACTGGCATTACTTGTACTGCTGCAGCTACTGACACTAATAGTGATAATAGTAGTCATAATAATAATAATAATAATAATAATAATGACAATAATTGATATAAGAAGAATTTTTAAGTGGACAGAGCAGATTTTTTTTCTGTTATAGAGAGTTCTGGGAAAGTAAATTTAAGGAGACTGCATCGGCTAGGAATACTGGGAAATGAGCAAGATCAGGTTGGAAAGAAGGATGTACAAGGGTTATGGGAGTGTAAAAAGACAATGGTAATCACCATTATTGTTTTAATAGATATGACATTGTCTGTCTTCTGAAGCTGGAGTTGTTATTTAGTTTTCTAATGTAATGTGGGAAGTTGTCCCAGAGTCAGGTTAATGTAATGTGGGAGGTTGTCCCCAAGTCAGGTTCCTGCCACTGACAAGGACTTGGAGAAGGTGGCTGAATGATGGAGTGGTACAGAAAGGATTTTGCTCTGATGAGAACTTTTTTTTTGCCATGTTGTTCAGACAAAAGTGTTAAGGTTGAGGGGAGAGTTGGAGGACTGTGTTCATTGATATGATGGTAGAGAAGACAGAAGATACAGAAATCTCTGTGTTCGTCTGCACGTAGCCAGAATTGCTGTGGATATGATGGTGAAATGTGATCCAAGAGTTGAACATCACAGGTATCATGAACGCAGGCATTCAGAATACAGAATTTGTGTTACAGAGAAGCAGGATGGTAAATGCATATGAATGGCATTTTGCATGACTTGATTATTGATAGACCAGAAACAGGCTTCAGTAATCATGAGGAAGACTGGGAACTGAATGTTGTAAATAGCATCATTTAATGAACAAGGAGATAATTTCAGAAAGGAGAAAATATTTTTGGTATCTTTTGGGTCACACATTTCCCATCAGCCAGAGGATTATCAGCTCTGACAGTCTGTTGTGTATGCTTAATGACCTGCCAGTTGGATTCCCCTGCACTATCTGGCTCAGCAAATATAGTATCGTTCTATCTTGAGTGGACTTAAGAACCTTAAGGTATGTTCTATCCATAGACATCTTGTACTTAAGCTGGAGGATGATTCTCTCTGGCTGTTCATCTGATAAGCCCCTGCAACATGTCACAAACCACACTAATATTGTGGAATGGCACCAATATGGTGGTGCCAATCCTCTTATCTGGGAAGGCATCAGGTTAGGTGCATGTACATCTAAACATTTGTGTCTTAAGGGTACTGTGATAGCAACATTCTATACGACTCATATCCTCCAAGGGTATATACGCTGTTTTGTGGTGCATATGTACCTGGATTCCCTCTGATACATGATAATGCTAAACTATACTGAGTTGTCCTGATGGACGAGTGCCTGAAATATGAAGACATCACTTGTTTAGGATGGTCATCTTGCTCTCTGGATATGAATTAAAAAGAACATACTAGGTGCACTGTAGAAGAGGGGATTTCACTCCTATCACTGCTATCATGGATCACTGCTACCTCGATACAACGCTTGTCCAGTAATGTGTTACTACAAGTCCATGCAGAATGGAGACCTGTCAGCATCCTGTATTGCCATCAGGCCATCACACTCCATACTGACTACCTGTATGCCACTGGTGAAGGGATACAAAGTGCAGCAAGTGCTGTGACCCATGCTCTGTGGCCAGTTTCCAAATTCCCCTTCTATTTATATCATTGTTTCATGTGTCAACATGTTGTCAGCTCATATTTTAATAAACACTGTGAATCTGTCCATTGTCCATGCAAAGAGCATAGAGGTCACCTCACAGCCTGTTACGTACTCATTTTAGCACCACTGAACAAAGCTTGTGCAGTAAATACAATGTTGTCAATGCATAGTACATACTGAGAAAGCATGTTTTTCAAAGTTTCTTCCAAATTAAACAAATATTTTTGTTGGTGCTGGTGTTTTATAGATGAATTTGTGACAGCTAGAGAATGTCATTAGAGATCTATAATTCAAAAGTAATGTGTATTTAAAATACAGTAAGCATTCTCCATGCCCATATAGATATATCCTTCAGTTTGATCAAATTAGTCTGTAATTAATGTTTTGACTAAATATTGTAAAAACTGTTTAGATTAACTACCTTTCATTTTAAGCCCTCAGTATGAATATTTTTATATGGTGTATATTATAAAAATTCATAGGGATGTGTGGTTTTGCATCAATGTAAAGTTATGACTCCAGCCAAAATGAGGTCTCTATGATTTCTTTTCAAGCTCACAGCTGAGCAAGCCACATTTTTAATAAATTCCTGCACCTTTGTTTTGCAGATTAAGATGATACTTTTCACTCAGCAAAAGATCCCTGAATGTTAAAAAATTATAAAGCCATAGCAGATACCCAGTTGGGATGCCCATGAGTGGTACAGTTGGTTGGCTGTGTCATATTTTTCTCGGAGTGAAAGCAGCCACCAGCAAGTTAAGGAGAATGTCCTGATGGCTGTCCACTCCACAAGATGAAAGCTGCAACCCACATTGGGCAAAAGTCATCATGGCATAAGGACACCATCACTGTGCTAGTCTGTACTCTGCCTCAGAAACCATGTTATGTCTGAACTTAGGAGAGTTTTCATCATTCTAGATGGCGGACATAAGAAAAACCTACTCACTCAGTTTTGCACTCTAAATTTTATTAAGTAGCTGAAGTACTGTAAACAATATAACCTTTTTATTGTGTAATGTGAACATATACTACACCATGATGAGTGGATTCTTTTCTTATTACTGAGCTCTATGTTTTCAAAAACCCACTTTAGTTTATAAAGCTGTGGTGAATGGAGGCTCCGAATTTTGACACTGAAGAAGAACTCTGTTGTAATATTACATAAACTATTGCTGTAAAGGGATGTTCACAATGTATGCTTTTGAAGAGTTTGTTTCAGAATATACTTAGTGGTATACACAGCATGTTTCTCTTCATAGGCAGCTGCCACCTCAATAAATCTATTTGGTAACTACAGTGGAGGAGTTGTTTTTCAGGCAAAATACCTGGAGGAACATACAGACATGGAGACAGCCAGCGTCAGTGCTTTTTCCAATAATTGTCGTACGACAATACCATCCATCTGAGCTGCCCCTGTAGACTGGGTTGCAGGGTTCACATTGTTGTAACTAATGATGAATGAAGATAGAACTGTGCACATTCTCACAGCACTTTATTGCATTGCCTCATGTAATTGTGTGGACTTCAAAGACCCCTTAACATATTGAGAAAAACATTGATTTAAAAATGTAGTCTGGGATGTAGCTAATTCTGTATCCTGATAAAGTTAAAACACAAAGTTCAGGTATGTTAAAAACATGATGAGAATTATAACTGTTCACATACATAACTTTTTTAAAAGGAAATCCAAAGCCAGTGATATATCTAACCCTCTTTAGTTCATAAATCATGAGCTAAGATGGACAGATGAAGGCACCTACAAAGAGCAGAATATTCTGTACAGAACATTACTTTAAAAGCTGATGTGAACGTAATGACACTTGAAATGACAGTGTAATAGGTTTGACAGTTATATCAAGAATTTAAATGGAAGGGAGGATTATATGGAGATAGAAGACATTACTGGAAACATATTCTTTGAAGCTGTCTGATGATTTCATGATTCCAAATAGCATCACAGAGCTTCATAAAATTGAAAAGCACAGTCTATGTAGAAAATCTCTAGCAAGTTCAGGTTGTTGAGGGAAGAATGATATCTTCTAAACCCATACTGGATGCAAATAAAGTTTCTTATGTTTCAGGTGATGTTTCTGGATGCAGTTTGCAGACACGCATTCTACAGTTGTAACAGTTACTGTTGATCTTGCACATTTACTGGAATTTACACTGGTGTGTTACCATTCCACTTTGGAACCAGTTTAACAACTGATGAACATTTGCCACAATCTCTTCTTTCTTTCTTAGTTTATTTGTCATGTGTTTATTCTTGGAGACCAGAAGGCTTTGATACTGGTAACCTGATAAAGTCATCAACCACTAACCTGCTTCCTGCTAACCTGAATCTGAGTGGGCAAGGGAACAGTGCACAAGGACAATGATTAAGAATGATTTTGCTTTAGCACTGAAGTGCATGTTATCATCAGTATTCAGGAAACATAATTCCTCCAGCAGCCTATGACTGTCAACAGCTTAACAGATGAGGTAAGTGAAAGTGAAATAATATAGCACTCTGTTAATGTCAATGTTAACGTTAATGTTAAAATTCCCTAAAAGGAGAAATGGTCTCTATGAAGAGGTTATTTGATTGTTAAAAAAGGAAACAAGTAAAAAAGTAATAGAATGTGCAATGTTACAGATGCGTGAAGTCCCATATGCTAATTACAAAGATGATAACTTCATTGTTGGTCCTACTACAATGAGACATCCTGGCAGAAAATGCTGCAGCCTCATAACCTCATAACCTCATAACACAATGGCTTCATTCATCACAAAATGTCTCTTGTGTATAAAAACACAGAGCTGTGCTGAAAGTTTGTTACTCCACACCGGTATGGACTTTGAATCCTTTCAAGGAGCTCTTTAGCTTTGACAGTTTTGTCATTGAGTTGTTTCTTTGTCTTTTACCTTTTCCTTACATCAAGTAGGGGAGCCTACAGTGGATGGAGGACTTTTGATTTGCGACTGGCAGACCTCAAAATCCTGTTACTCTCTTGGAAGATCAATCAGCTGCATCAGGCAGGGCTAATGTGGTATTGTGTTTGGATTTTACCCAGATTCTACAAATTTTTAACTGGTTGTTTTTATCACAAAAAATTTTATAATTTGAAACTTTTTCCCGAATTGTATATAGTCAAAATAAATATGGGTATGCTCAGTGTCTGTTGCTTATCTGTAACTAACTTTTATCTTTGCAGATATATTAGTTGCAATTTGTGTTTGCTCCAGATTCTGCTGTTCACAAGATGTACAATCAGAAAATTATTAGATGATGGTGGTAGATAAATAGTTAGGTAGGCTGATAAATATTTTAGCTTTGGAACAGTGGATTCATTTGATGACTTCCATAAATTGTACTTTTTCCTCATCAACAGGTGATTGGCAGGTAAAGCTCCATACTATATTATTCCCAGGATTTTCGAAATAAGTTTGTGGAGATTAATGTGATTTTAATACATTGTGCACAGTTTTATCACATTTACAACTGGTTGCTTAGCTCTTGCCACATACAGCAATGTGTTCATACCATCAACATATCGAACACTCCTTAGTTTTGAATAACAACACAAATTAGGATGGATTGCTACTTACCACATTTAAAAGTAGACTATTGCATGTTATTCAGCTATCCTTCATCACAAGAAGAAGCAAAACACACACACACACACACACACACACACACACACACACACACACACACACACACACACACACACAGAAAATCTCACAACTCTCACACATTGCCGCAGTAACTAGAAACAACAACAGCTGTGTGTGTGTGTGTGTGTGTGTGTGTGTGTGTGTGTGTGTGTGTGTGAGAGAGAGAGAGAGAGAGAGAGAGAGAGAGAGAGAGAGAGAGAGAGTTGTGTATGTATCAAGGTGTGTCTGAGTGTTTCTTCACCTTATCAAAGACTGGCGAATAATATCCAAAAATATACTTTTAAATGTGTTTGTCTGTAGCTCAATTCATCCTCCATGCAATGAGTAGCAATCTATCGTAATTCATATTGTTGTTATTCCATTCCAGATTTTCTATTGTTTGACTAACTAAAATTGGGAACATAAGGTTACACCCTAAAAACAACAAAACATGCTTTGATATTGTATTGTATGGTATATTATGATATGGTATGGTGCTGGAACTGAATGTAAGTGTGTGAGCAGAGCTTAAGTTTGATTCTTTTTGCTGAAATAACACTTTTGTTAAAATTCATGGTATTCTGAAGAGTGGTCACTAAAACATCCGTAGTACTCTGGTGGGACTAACAGTGCTGGCTTTCCACCATCTCAGGAACTATATGTTCATAAAACATATATATTGCAAGTGATTGAGTTCTCTGTGAAAAGCTTTACCTCCCAACTCACCCCCTTACCTTAATGGGAAATAAGCTTTTAACATCCATCAATAATGATTTACGTAAAAAACCTAATTTTAAGTAGGTGTACTAGTATTTGAACCTATCTGCTTTCAAAAATAGGATTTTAGCATTGCACTATGCTTAGTACAAAAAGTAAATTGTGATAATCTGCTAACAAATGCAGACAACAATAAAACGACATAAACTGTGTTTGATTGCAGAATATCACACACTTTGATTTTGTCTTAAGTAATCAGTTATCTGTCTAAAACTGTGTGATTCCTATTACAATTTCTTGCATAGCTAGCAGTATATAACACATTCTGATGTTGGGTCCTCAGTCAATCCTAGAAATTTTTCTTGCCGCTTATCATGGCTTGCATCAATGGTAAAGATTTGTTGATATAAAATTACCAAGCCATACTGCAGTTCAAAGTCCATGTTAAACAGTAAGTACTGCTGTAACAGGCTGGGTAAGACATTTCTGATGTCAAAAGAAGACAAAGACATTCCACTTCCAATAGGACCGTGCTTAGTAAAGCTCTGTGAAGTCCTAAATATTATTTGTTGAGAACACCTTCCCTTATGACCTATTTAAAATGAACAAATACTAACAGTGGCAATGATAGTGCATGTTCCTATATTGTAATGTCAGTATATTTTGTAAAGTAGGGTTTGTTTTCTCTATAGGAGCAAAACAAGGTAGGTAAATTCTTGAATTTGATAAATAATTTTACATGCTCCTGGATAGAAAATTCTTTTTTGTGTTTGTACTGACTACACTGTGTAAGTTACCAAATAAAATAAGCAAATGAAATGTAATTTAATGAACTGTGGGAAAAATACACTTATTTGCCACTTGTTTCATTAATTATTTACTTCTGTGATATAGATTTCCAGTAACTAGCCTAGGTTGCATGTGGCAAATAAGTGTGTTTTTCTACACTGAAGAGCCAAAGAATCCCAGATATACTCAATTCTGGATACTCAATAATGTTCATGTCTGGGGAGTTTGGTGGCTAGTGGAAGCATTTAAACTCAGAAGAGTATTCCTGGAGCCATTCATTGTGTAGCAATTCTGGATGTGTAGGTTGTCACATTGTCCTACTGGAATTGCCCAAGTTTATCAGACTGCACAACAAACATGAATGGATGCAGGTGATCAGACAGAATGCTTACATACATGTCACTTATCAGAGTTGTATCTAGACATATCAGGGGTCCCATATTGCTCCAATTGCACACATCCCATGCCATAACAGAGCCTCCACCAACTTGAATAGTCCCCTGATGACATTCAGGGTCCATGGATTCATAAGGTTGTCTCCATACCCATACACATCCATCTACTCAATACAATTTGAAATGAGACTCGTCCAACTAGGTAACATGTTTCCAGTCACCACAGTCCAATTTCAGTGTCAAGTGGCCCAGGCGAGGCATAAAGCAAGGGTACTCAAGTAGGCCTTTGGCTCCAAAAGCCCGTATTGATGATATTTTGTTGAATGATTCACACACTGACACCTGTTGATGGCCTAGCATTGAAATCTGCAGCAATCTGCAGAAAGGCTGCACTTCTGTCACATTGAACGATTCTCTTCAGTCAACGTTGGTCCCTTTCTTGCAGGATCTTTTTCCAGCCACAGTAATGTTGGAAATTTGATTTTTTATCAGATTCCTGATATTCATGATACACTCGTGAAAGGGTTGCACTGGAAAATCCCCACTTCATTGCAACCTTGGAGATGCTGAGTCTCATCACTCATGCACCGACTATATCACCACATTCAAACTCACTTAAATCTTGGTAACCTGCTATTGTAGCAGCAATAACTGATCTAATAACTGCAACAGACACTTGTTGTCTTATATATAGGTTAATGACCACAGTACCATATTCTGCTTGTTTACATATCTCTGTATTTGAACACACATATGTATACCAGTTTCTTTGGTGCTTCAGCATATACAGTAATGTTTCACCATGCAGCTACATTGAAATCAAGATAAATTATTAACAAAACATAATCAGTTCCTTTTTACACAATGCCCCTCTTCTACTTACCACAAGGCCATTATGAATATGCAAAGGACCATCCATCTGGAAGCTTGTCAGGAACATTATCAGTGGATGCACCAGGTATGCACAATACGTCAATCTGCTCAGTGGATACAGTGCACGAAATGACAGGAGTGAATTCACAGCACCTGTGGTTTAAACATTTGATGTATGATTACTGCAACTACAACAAAGATAATGTTTGTACAGTATAATGTATTATATTTTTAGGAAGAAAAATCATACTCTGAAACATAACTGTAATACAAATGTATGTCAAAAAAAATTTTAGTATTGATATTGTGATAAACTTTATAGATACCATCTGATTTGTTGGCTATTTTAAAGGAAGAATAATGTTTAAAATAAGAATTTAAAAGGGCATATAACTTTAAGGGGAAAAAGTTTCCAGTCCTAAACAATTACACAAGCTAGTGTGGTGATGCTTTAGCTGGTGGTAGCTGGTTAAAATTTCAATACTGTAAAATATCTCCACCATCAGCATTGGACCAGCTAGAGTAAAAGACCTGGTTTCTTGTCAACAAGCATTGAACAAGTCTCCTGGTTTAAATCCCAGTACCAAAAGCAGTGAGGGTAAGTGATGCAGTTGATGATGATTCATCCATTAGATGGATGCTGATGCCTTCATCTACATCTACATCTACATACATACTCCACAGGCCACCATATGGTGTAAGGCAGGAGGTACCATGTAACTATTAGTCATTTCCTTTTTATGTTTCACTCAAAAATGTAGCAATGAAAAAAAAAAAAACTATCTATATGGCTGTAAATGAGCTCTAATTTCTCTTACCTAATTTCTCCTATATTCGCAGTCCTTATTCAAAATGTACATTGGTGGCAGCAGATTTGATCTGCAGTCAGGTGAAATGAATGTTTTATAAACTTTACCAGCAGTGTTTCACAAAAACAATGTAGTATTCCCTCGAGGTATTCCCATTTGAGTTCATGATGCATCTCCTTAATATTCACATATTGGTCAAATCTACCATTAACAAATCTAGCAGTACACCTCTGAGTTGCTTCAATGTCTTTGTTTAACCCATCCTGGTGAGATCCCAAACACTTGAGCAGTACTCAAGAATGGTTAACACAAGTGTTTTATATGTGGACTCTTTGTAGATGAGGTGCTCTTTTCTAAAACTCTCCCAATAAACTGAAGTTGACAATTTGTCATCCCTATTACCAACCTTATGTGCTCAGTCCATTTGATACGACTTTGCAACATTATGTTTAAATATTTAATCTAGGTGACGGTGTCAAGCAGCATTACAGGATTGTTTTTTCCCATGTATTGTACATGGTGGGCTCCAATCTCACCAGGCAGCCACCACTCTTGCAGGCATGTGCTGTGGGTAAATGCAGCCCTGGTGTTAGTAGCAATACCCCAGGAGTCCACATGTACACAGCAGACATCAACACAACTTAACAGGCCATTTTTAAGCAAGCCTCACACAGCCTCCATGGTATTAGGGGGTGCCAGCCTCACCATTATGTGGCACAGGCACAACTTTTCTACATGAAATAACCTGTCCAAACCATCTACAAACTCAGGGCCGTGTTGGACCTTATTGCTAATTGTCCACTACCACCCAATCAGCCCACCACTGACTATGGCTTTCATGGACATTATATCTGTGAGTACCCTCCAGGCAACATAAAGTATTGACTTTTCAATTTATAATCAAGTCGTGTGGACACTCATCCCAGAAACTTTGTACTGAGTTCCATTTCTTAGTAACACACAAACAATTGTTACTGCTACTTGTGCATTTCATTTGTCACATGTTGGACACCTTGGCCACAGACACGAAATTACTCACCTGCGTTAACTAACATTTTTCTGCATTTAGAACAAGCTACTGTTCATCACACAAAATAGAAATTCTGTCTAAGTTGACCTGTATCCTTTTAAAGTCATCTAATGATGATACTTTCCCACATACTACAGCATCATCAACAAATAGTCACAGATTGCTGCTCACCCCATTCATCAGATCATTTATGAATGTAGAGAATAAGAGTAGTCTTACCACAATTCCCTGGGGCACTGGTGATGGTATGCTTGGCTCTGATGAACACTTGCTATTGAAGACAATATAAAGGGTTCTGTTATGTAAAAAGTCTTTGAAACATTCAAATATCTTGGAATGTATTCCATGTGCTCAGATGTTCATTAAAAGTCTGCATAGAGACACCACATCAGACACTTTCCAGAAATCTAGGAATATTGAATCTGCATGCTACTCCTCATCCATGGTTTGCAGGATATTGTGCAAGAAAAGCCGAAGTTGAGTTGTGCAAGGATGATGATTTCTAAATCCATGCTGATCTCAGTAGACAGAAAATTTTCTGTCTCAAGAAAATTTATTGTATTTGAGATATGTTTATGTTCACAAATTCTGCAACATACTGATGTTAATGACATGAGCCTGTAATTTTGTGGATTTGCTCTTTTACTCTTCTTATTTACAGAAGTCACCTGCACTTTTAAAGTCACTTCAGACTTTGCACTGGGTGAGAGATTCACTATAAATGCAAGCTAAGTAAGGGGTCAATGCCACAGAGTACTCTCTGTACAACCAAACTGGTATTCTGTCCAGATCTGGAGACTTACTTGTTTTCAACTGTTTCAGTTTCTTCTCAGTGCCAGGGATAGTTATTTCTGTTTCCTCAGTATCAGAGTCTGTGTGATGGTATATCTGTACAATCCTCCTGGATGAATAATTTTTTTAAATGTGAAATTTAAAACTTCAATTTTCATTTTGCTGTTTCATATAGCCGCACCAGGCTAGTTGATGAGTGACTGGATAGCAAACTTTGATCTGCTCTGTGATTTTACATAGGACCAAAATTTTCTCAGGTACTCAGCAAGATCTTTTGCTAACGTATGATGGCAGAAGTTGTTGTATACTTTTTGGATTGATCTTTTTACAGAGGCATGAATTCCTACTAACTTTTACCTATCGACATTTCCACTTTCATTTTTGAACTGAGAGTGCAACAGCTTCTGCTTCCTGGGAATTTCTGAATTTTGTTATTGAACTGCAATGTATCTTTCCTGTCCTTAGTCCACTTGATCAGCACATACTTCTCCAGAGTGTGATTTACAATCAGTTTAAACTTGACCATAATTCCTCTATAGCCTCTGTAGTGGAACTAAATTGTTTCCACTCAGTGTCTAAGTAGGATGTTAACAGCTGCTTACTACTCTTCCCAGCATAAGTACTCTACAAGGCTTTTTGATGAATTTATTAAATTTAGTAAGCATCATCACTGTGATGACATTATGATCACTAATTCCTATTTCTGTACTGAAACTATCAATAAGATCAGGTCTCTTTGTAGCTACAAGGTTTAAAATATTTCCATTTTGTGTGGGTTGTCAAACTAACTGCTGAAGACAGTTTTTGGAAACTGTGTTCAGGCCTACTTCACAAGACTGTCCATTAATAGCACCTGCAATGAATCCATAGATGTACAAGTCTATACTCGGCTGGTTAAAATCAGCCCAAACTAATATTGCATGATTGGGGTATTTCTGCACTACTGAATGTAGGCTTCATTTGAATGACAACTATTACAGCAGAATCAGGTGGTCAGTAAAAGCATCTGATGATTAACCTGAGTTCATCTAGGCTGGTTACTTATATCAAAATAAATTCACATACTCAATTTCAGTCTCAGTAAAGACAATTTTTTGTCAACTGCAGTGAACCTGTGTTCCCAATATATATATACCATGCCTTGTTGGATATGTAAGCTCTTTCTATTTCAAGTTTCATCTAGCTCTTGGTTCTGAGAATAATTTGAGTGCAGTAACTTTCCTGGAGGGCAGTTATTCAGGAACTTTGCTATGAATGCTTCAGCAATTTACTGTTAATATTTTGACAGCTGATATGCCTTTACTTTGTATACAATCTGATTTTGCTCTCTACATATCACTTGGTGAGCATTCATAAGAGGACCTCCAACTATTGCCTAGCCTAAAAAACTCCCATGTGCATGACAGCACCCAAGTACCTGCTTCCTGCGTGTAGTGCACTTCTGAACTGTCAAAGGGAATTCTACAGTTCTCCACTTCATAATGCAGGTCCAGGAATCTGCAGCCAAGACCATAACGGAATCAATGGAGCCTCTGGTTGAAACTCTTCACCCAACTCCAAGAAAAAGGTCAGAAAAGGTCCCTGATCAAATCTTGGTATGATACTACAGATTGTGAGCACCTGTATGTATTGAGCAAGGCCTTAGAACCTAAGTGATTGGCATTATCGGTGCTGACATGAGCCACAACCACAACCTGCAGATGATCACATCCTGTGTACTTGGTAACTGCAGGCAGGGCCTCTCTCACGTCTCAAATGAGCCGCCCTCCACCCAGCAGACATACTGAGTGCAAATTGGATTTCTTTTCAGCTCTGGATGCTATTTTCCTAGGAGTTCCATAACATGCCTAACATTGGACATCCTGGTAACTAGTAAACCCCTCCCCTGTGTGCCTGTTCTGACCCTGCTGAAGGAGTGACCACCTGTCCACTCACTGGGTCAACTGGCAAGGCCAGATGGTCAGTCTCCACATTGACTCTTCACCTCAAGTGACATGAACGTATTAAAACCCACTACTCACCCTATGGTGGAGGCAAATCTCTCCTATCAGGTACACTTAAGGTTTCTCATTAGCAGAGCCCATGGGTAAAAAAATGATACCTGAGGTGTCTCATGCAACATTCCAGATTCTTCATCAACACTACACCCCAAGGCAGGAGCCTGCAGATGGCTGATCATGGCCGATACCATTTTCAACTGTTCATGAACTGTTACTAACTCCTCCAGCATTTGCACACAGCATGCATACACCTTATCCATCTTACTACTGGTAACTTGAGAACTGAACTCTAAAGGCATACAAAAAAGTTAGCTATGTAACTTGCTACCATCCTGATGTGTCACAAGTGGCAGCTGGAGCCTGACTTTCCTTCCCTTTCTCTCTCTTCTCATCAACATTGATAGGCAGTAACAAGAGACTAAACTTTACTCACACTTGATCTAGAGATCTTCAATAAAGACAAAACATTCACACTTGGCATAGAATGAGCCAATATGTGTCTTGCAAGAAGAACCTTTCTGATTAGGTGACTTAACAACTTCTCAGGGTCTTCCAGGTTCTCCTTGATTATTGACAACTAACAACACTCATAATTACATAAATATACTCCTTTAAGCTCATGATAAGATAATTTTTTCTACATTTTTAATTTTGAAAGAATGAAAATTTCCTGGTATTAGCAATAAAGTGATTTGCTGGCGTCCCTTCCACAGATTGTAAGTGAAATGGTCCCCATAGATGTGGAAAGGTCAAAAAGTCTTAAACATAGTTTCATTTAAGAAGTTGCAACAAACTTGTAACAAAACATGTAAATCTGAAACACGGTGAGGAACATACAAAATTACTTTGGGTACTGTAGCCAAGCATCATCATATGGAAAATCAGTTCACAATGCTTATTTAAAGTAATCAAGTTACAGCACTGAAGATATGCAGAAGTCAGATTTTATGTAACACTCACATTATTTGACATTATTAATAATATATAAATGTCAACAGGTTCTTCCAATGCTTTCCTTTGCACTTCAGTGGCTATTCAGAAACCAAGCTCCATTCATTTTTCAGTTTAACAGATACTTTTTATTATGTTGTTACTGCAAAATATCAATCACAACTACAATACCAGCTCTCTACATAGAGACTGAGTAAACAGTGACCAGTGTTGTAGCTTCCCTTAGCACGGCACCAAAGAGGTGCACCAATAGTGGTGCACCAAGCATCAATGTCACAATCAGTTCCAGTTCATCTAGATTGTGTTTGGAGAGTGGGTGTTACATTTATGAATTTTCATGTCAGTGGCTGTAATCATTTTTGAGGTCTCCGTGACAATCTTTCAGTAAAATAATGCAAGATTGCATGCTCCAAGTGTTGTCATGTCCTACCATAATATAGAATGTGCTCTATTGTTGTTGTGGCCAATATGTTCTTCAGACCTGTCTCCTTCTGGAAACACCTGATCTTGAGTTGTCAAGAGACTAGCACACTATTACTACCAGCCATTGTGATTGATGAGCCTTAGCACAGAGCTAAAGCAGCATGGAATGATGTACCTATGTCTTTCATCCAAAATCACTTCAAATCTATGTCCAGCCAGGTTAGGGTTGTTGTCTCTGCCATAATTAGTAGCTTTTTGTACTAAATTGTGCACCATATGAACCCCTAATCATGTACAGATTTAATTTTAATGACCTGCAGTGTACACGTAATGAGCAGAAACTTGAAATGAAACAAAACAAAATAGCTCCACTTGCTCTTATGTCTCACCTAACAAGAAAACTATTTCTTTTTCTTTTGTTTTCGTAACTGCCCTGTATAGGGTATTTACACAAAATGACCAGATTCTTTTACAAACAGTATCCTTCAAATTATTATTGTTCAGAGGACAGTTTGTATTGATTAATGGCCAAGAGATAAATATTCTGTACAGGAATATTTTATTTAAGAAACTATTCAAAAAAGTCGGCAAAACTAGGTGAATTTAAAAATCTGACTCCACTAATAAATGGTTCTCTCTCTCTCTCTCTTTTTCTTTTTCCCAGGATTGCATACTTCTGTTTCAAATTCCATTCTTCTTCTATAAAAGAAAAATTATGTCTTCTTTCAAAATTTGGTAGTTTAGGCAATATTTCCACTCAAAGTGGATGTTATCATATGAAACATAGATTGTCCAAATAGTACAAAGCAACCCTTTCAAAAATCCAACATTACAATTGTAGCCCTAAATTTTCTTTTTCTAAAAATGTTTACTATTACTGGAAAAATGTGTTAATTAAAGAAATATGTAAAGCATGAATTTTGGTTCCTAGATTGATCTGATTGGGCTTTATTAGAAAATGTGGGATAAATGTGTATACCTGGAAATCTACCTATAAAAGTAGAACCCAAATTTAATGCCATTTAAAGAATATGCAAGTAATAATTGGCAAAAAAAAATCATTGCCAAGTGAATGCATGTGTCACCTACAGTCCTTATCTTTCATGTCATTATTAAGTATCAAATTGATTTGTATTTTAACATTTTGTAAAAACATTCCTACATGAGTCTCCAAATGAACGCCATGGATAGCACCTGAGTCAATCAGTGTTAACCCACAGTATAATTCTGTCAATAGTATGCTTGTCTTGAGTCATGTTCTCTGAACAGTTGCTGCTAAGTTACTGTGAAATTGAGTCTTTGTTAAGCATTCAAGTTGCAGCTAGTTATGTAATTTCGTTTGAAAGAACTGTTGTTAATAGTGTCACACATGTAAATAGATCAGATCCATAGAGTCTATATAAGTAACTGACCTTATTTTCTGAGAATGTATTGACAATATCAGATGAAAACTGATCACTGTGTGTGAGTATGTGAAATTAAACATTTGACTACAGTTTAAATATTGGCAGTGTTGCCTTTTTTGTAAACCTGGACCAGAATTTATTTATTCATCTGTTGAATAACAGGACAGAGGCATTTAAGTTCAGTAATGTCCTAAGTGAATTATAGATAGCTGCACTGTTGTTACTATGCCAAATGGAGTAGTTTGTCATGTCACATCATAGAGATTTCTTCAGACTTGGAGGTGGCCATGAACATGACAGATGAATGGAGACTGGGCAAGACATACAGTATGAGTGGATTGGGTCATAAGTGCTCTAGACATGGAATGTTCTATTTCTAAGTTCATTAAAGCATTGGGCATTTCACATGCCATTGTGTCAGCCATGTACTGTAAGTATTGTACCTCAATTTGGGGAAAACCTTCTGAGGCACAGTCAATGACTGTGGACAACATGTTGATGATAGGGATTGCTATCTCTATCACAAACTGCAACAGAAGATAGATGGTTCACTGTGCAGCAATGACAAGCCAGCTGAATGTTGGAAAATAATACCAGGGAGAAGTAATACAATCTGGAACCACATCTGCTATGTGGAACACACAAACAATCACTCTACAAGTGTACCACCACTCTGGGACATGCGTGCATAAAAACCACAGGAGATAGTCCATCCCACTATCCTGCAGGACATCATTCAGGTAGATGAGTAACTTGGGGGGGGGGGGGGAGGGGGGACAGTATTTATGTGGAATTAAATGTACCGTAACACATCAGCCATCAGTCACATCGGCAAACAATGCAAGAATCTACTGTCAGATCATGTGCATCCATTTGTTTGTGTGCAATACACTTTTGAGAACTTGCAACTTCAGGAAGACAATACATCACCCTGATACCGCTGAATTCCGTCAGAATGTTTTGAGGAATGCTCCACAGACAAGAAGATGGTAGCGTGACACTACAATTCATTATGCCTCAGTCCTGCTGAGCACATAATTTGGAATATATCTAAATGAGATGTGCATGCCTTAGATTCAGCTCTGACCAAGTTGCATGAGTCATGGGTGGCAGTTGCTTGCAAAGTCTATGACATATTGTGTCACTTGTGTTATCAGGGTGAAAGCATATGCTGCATGCTACCAATTGCTTACAAGTGTGCTTAGGCTCTGCATAATTCTACCAATAATTGCCAAACATTTTTAAGGATATGCATTGAATTATTCAGAAAATTTTGTTGTAGAATATATAAGAGAATACATACAGAAAGGGAAGTATTCCCTTTTCACAGAAAGGCTCTGTTACAACTATTGGCCCATGTCATGTCTTAGGCAATTATATAGATGGCTATGTCTATCATATAATCTATCATATTCTCTGGTAAAAATTTCCTTTATGACTAGCAAATATGTTTAAAACATTCAGTGTCCAGCTTACCTCCATAGCCAGCACAACAGGCTATTGTGATCCATGCAAGAGCTAGGCACCAGGCAGTGTGTCCAAGAGATACATAAGAAGCTGATGCATAGACTTCCAGCTTGGATAGGGGAAGCCCATACACTAAACTGATAAGGCAAAGCAGTGATGCAACCCATCCCATGAAAACACACACCTGAAAAGTGAAAAAGATTCAGTTATATGTAGCGTAGCTATGAATTTAACTTCCTTGTGTAAACTGGAATATGTGCTGGATTGTGACAGCATAAGGCTCAGACAAGCTATGCATTTTTTATTTTTTTATTTTATTTTGATAAACCAAATCTTTCACAGACAGCACTCACTGCCAAGAGAGGAAATGGTATTACTAATTTATGAAAAATAAAGAGTATTTCAGATCTGAAAGAATTTAAATACTAATAGATATTGGAAAACATGAGAAACTTTACTGAAAAGTGAACAATAAACAAATTTGTTGGATTTGTGATTTTGAATAAAATATATTGTAAATCTATGATATCTGTTAGCTGTAGAAGCCAGGAGCAAAAAGAAAATAATCCTTAAACTTTTGGAACATTGATGTTTTGCACTAATGATGGTCAATTTCCCTGAATATTATACATTCATATAATATTGTATTGATTTTGCATACAAGCAGAAGTGTGCATTCCATTCATAATATCGCATTACACTGAGTGCATTGTTTTTGTGGAAAAAAATGGTACAGAGTCACTTTGTGTCATATTCTGACTGTAAATATATCTGACCCAGTTACTGAGTATTTCATAAAACAAAATAAGTTCCAATTTTTTCTTAATGTTTGTTACAGGTGTGGTCTTTACCAAGATACCACATACAATTAAGGTGCAAAGATGACTAAGTCACTGGTAGTCCAATACATTATTTTTCAGCATCTTAGAATTTTGCCCTTTTGAACTGAAGAGTACTCTATTTCTACAGCAAAATCATATTTACAGTTTATGAGGAAATCTAAAGGCTCATTTATTGTGATTGATGACCTGTCAGGCAACTCACAAGTTGCCAAGGTTGCTTCCACTATGATACAGAAGTTTTGCTGAGAAGTAATTACACATCCCCCAGCAAGTGCTGATCTCTCTCCATGTGATTTCTATATTTTTGAAGTCCTAGAGAAAGACATTCATGGCTGTTGATTTGCTTCAGCTGAAGGTGTGCACACGTGGGTACAATTACGGTTCCACTGGCAATCACAAACATTTTTCCATTAAGGCACTGACTGTCTTGTCTCACAATGGAATATATGCATTATTAGTTATGACAATTACTTTTGGAATAATAAACGGTGTATTTCATTTTTTCCTTGTGTCTCAGTTTCATTTGACTGCCCCTTATACTTCACACCAATTTGACCCTTTTAGGATGACCATTTCACAGTGTTGCAATTGTAATACCAGCAGTGTATGTGGTGCAAAATGTTGTCTTAGTTTATATTATCTGCTTCTCAGGCTATTTCTGCCAGGCACCTCCAATGACCTTGTGCTGAAGCTGTTGTCACCCTGAACAAGAAGAGCTCCAGACTTCAGTTTTCCCTTACTTGCTTTACTGAGTCCAAAAGTAAGAAAAGCTTTCAGAGTATTAGGGCTGTTTTTGTATTGTAGTACAGGTTCATACTTTCAAAATTTAAGACAGCAGTGAGACAAAGCCAGCCATTTGAAAATGATGATGATGTCAAATGATTATGATTATTTTCTTCTGTCATGTGAATTTGAAACTGCAGGATTGTACCTGAATTCCAATGGAAACATGCTTTGTAACATTTTGTTTACAAGGCATTATTTACAGGAAAATTTTCACTGTAGATATAAAAAAGACTGTTGTGACATTTAAGTGTAACAAACTGTCAATGGAGCCAAGGAAGCTCACTCAATGACATGTCATCAACTTTGAATCCATCAAAGGTGGAGTGTTAGCTCAGATGAGTAAGGGAACCAGTCATGACATTGTAGAACAATAATCTGGGCATTCACCTGCATCTGAAATTATGTGAGACCTCCATAAGGATGTCTGGATGCGGATTTGAATCTTACTCTTCATGTGTACAAGTCCTTTGCTTAGGTGATGAAGAGAGGCTAACTATTTCTGAAGATATATTCATAATACCTTTTGCCATCCATGGAGTTGTTAATTTAAATGTAGATTACATTTTACTTTACTTATTATCCAATTCTGGGAAAATCTGTTGATGTATGGTAATTCCCTATGAATAAAATAGATCATATGCTTATTATGCAGATTTTAAATCATTAACAATTTGCATTTTTGAATGTTGCTTATAGGGTGTAAATTCAGATGTTTCTGAATATGTTACCAAAGTAGTGCAAATTGAGCTATTTCTGAATATGTTACAGAAATAAAGGTAAATGAATATTTTTGTCTCCTACATACCAAAGGTATCCTGATGACACATTTTGTTTTGAGTAGAATCCATCCTGTTGCCATTCCAACTAGATATGGGCCAATCCTTGTCCATGGTTTGTCATAAAGTTGATCAAACAGAGCAAATGGCTCTTGAATGCTGGGGGAAAACATAACAGAAATATAAATGTTACTAACCAGGCACAGAAAAAAATTATATCATTTGTTATATTAACAGACTCATAAGAGATATGTAAAGATCATTTCAAAGAGCGTATTATTATGGTGGTCTGTAGCCTCTATATGTATAGTTGACTCCTCAGTGTTAAAGACTATTTAAGCACTTTTAACCTTAGGCTGTCAATACACTGACAAAACACAAAAACTTGATGGTAAATTGATTTACCCAACAGTAGGCTAGCTAAGGTTCTTAACAGACACAAATATCTTGGCCTCAGCTTTTATAACAGGCTCCCAGAAATGGCTGATTCTGTTCCTTACAGTGTATTTAAAATTATTTTAACAGAGTAGTTTAAGAAAACAAGCATACAGCTCAATAAGAGGGTATGAGGAATCAAGTTTAAGGGACATAAAGTTCTGACTAATTACTGTCACACTACGTTGGAACACTAAAATCAGAAATACACATCCATTCTCACTCTTGTGTATTTTATAACTTGATTGATGTATTATCCATCATCCATTAGGTTGTATTCTCAGCCTTTTCTCATTTCTTGAAATCCAGTAAAGAACTTCCTTTGGACATTGTCACCCATCTGTCCAGCTAGAAGT
This sequence comes from Schistocerca gregaria, assembly GCF_023897955.1. Classification (NCBI taxonomy): domain Eukaryota; kingdom Metazoa; phylum Arthropoda; class Insecta; order Orthoptera; family Acrididae; genus Schistocerca; species Schistocerca gregaria. The sequence continues at coordinate 752,130,951 of NC_064931.1, forward strand.
ATAACCCATCTCCACATTACTTCATTACATTCATAATTAAATCACCCACACAAGTCTGTTCTCTAACCTTTTAATCTGTTTTCCCAAATCTAATAACAATTTTCAACACACATTTCTCAACTGTTTACATACCAACCCCTAGTTTATGAATGGTTTTCATGTAAAAAATCAATTTGTCACTGATATAAGTCAAAACTGGTAATAAACACTGACTGTAAACTTTCAGTGTCATAACAATGGAGCTTCTTTTGAAAACTTATTCGATTTACTAAAGGCTATTTTTAGACTTGTGTTTATATTTGCTATACGTCCAGGATTGTCGCCATTTGCCATTAGAAGGGGAGAGTGTTGTACCTAGAGGATAGTGCACCAAGGAACACATAATGTTTTTTGGTCCTTACTTTAGTCTACTGACTGATTTTAGAATTGCACAATGGAATGCACACTAGAGGTCGCTGTAAGCAGTTTCCACCATTTTTTAAAGTTTTTGTTGTTGTTGCAAATGAGGTGTATTTTGTGCAGCAGTTGTAGTTCATGTTCTACACATATAAGTTCTATATAAAATATTAAAGTTATTTGGTATATATTTTAATTCTTCATGTACTGGTACAGAATTTTATGATGAGTAAAATGTTGTATATTTTTAGAACTTTTTATGTAACCTGTGGACAGTTAAGCCCTATTATGCTGGACAAACAACATCTTGTGGCATGAAACAGGAGGTATTTTACCATGAAACATATGATACTTGTGAATGAACTGAGTTTCTTTAATACCTAAACAATTTTACCTGTCTTGAAAATGAAAATTTGTGTTAGTTTCCAATAGTATGTATTTCAAAATGTATTTAACTCTTAACTAGTTTTGATAATATTTCCACTTAGTTTGATTTTATTTACTGATTACTGGTGTGTAGAAGAGTATAAAGATACAGATAGACTATTAAATATGTATTGACAAGGTTTTCTTGATTTCGATGGCTGAAACTTCACTCAAATATATGCTCCTAGGTACATGGCCACATTGTACCTTAGAACATGTTTTAACCCTTGGGAAACCTTAATTTCCTAAAGCATTTTTTGAAATTTTACAAAAAAAACTGCAGCAAATAAAAATTAAATGTCATCATATAAACATCGGGTAAGAAAATACATTAAACTTCCATTACAGGGCTGGCTGGCTACAGGTGAAAATCTGAAAAGTGTACTAAGGAAGGCTACAACTCTACCCCCTAATAGATTCTAACAGAAACTATTTTCCTGACTGGAAAATTGACAAGTACATGACTGGTATCTAAGATCATTTTTGGTTAGTAAAGCAATATTTTAGGATGGTAAATGTCAAGCAAAATTACAATTTCTTGAACTTGACAAATACAATAAATTAAAAATGGATTTTGTAAAAAAATAACTGTATTAATTTGATGAATGACCAATGGCTAGTAGCTTTTACTATTGGAAGAACTTGTAAGAATAGTGATACTCTTTGCCACAATCTACAGGTGTTAAAGTAAACCTTCAGCTTTCAATTATGGTAGCAATCCAAAGACTCATGTAGAGCTGGATGAACATTGTGTGTGACTTGCGATGTGCATTAGCTGACAACAAACAGACTAGATATAAAAAAAAAAAGAAGCATTTGGAATCGGCAGTATCAACAGTCTCATCAACTCATCATTTTTTACTTAAGCAAAAAATCTAAATAGAACTTGAGTTTTATTTATTTTACATTTAATTAAGTATTGTTAATCAGCTGCCAATTTAAAAGTAGGAGCATTAATAGTTTGGTGGTATCCCAAAATTGATTGGGGTCATTCACTGATATTTGATGTAGTGTAATGGTATTGATTTCATAAAGGTTGGAAACTGCTAACCGAGAGAGGAAGGGTAGAATCATGTGGAATTGCCTGAGAGACCATAATGCAAGTTTCAGCCATCTAATTCGAAAGCGTTTTCTTCCTACATGTACGATGGCTGCTTTTCTCATGGTGTGTTAGACTTGTACCATAAGGGTATCTGCTAAGCTTATGTGGCTGTAATGGGTATGTAAACAGACAGGACCACCAAGTTCATCGTCCCCATCTGATGGAGAAGTCACAATCAATATTGTCATATGGACTCACTCCACATGACACTGTGGATACTTTTGGAATTTGACACAGGACAAAGCTGCAAAGTATGGTAATCAGTAACTTTATATCAACACCTTCTCTCACACCTTGCCAGCCAAATACTGACCATGATTTGAACCAGATATCTCCAAGTTGAACCCCACTGTAGAGGTGTGTGCTAGCGACCTTGGATATGGAGGCAGTACTGACATGTCTAGGAAGTCTTAGGAGATGAATTGCACGTTATCAGTAGTGTCCAGAGTTAAATCCAAATGTCTCTGCAGTGTCACATGGAGTGAGGGCATACAACACCATTGATGCCAATTTGTCTGTCAGATGGGGATGCTGATCTCAACAGTATGCTATTAAAGAGGAGTATGCTATGTGCCAGTGTCAGATTTCACCCTCTCCCTTCTTTCATCATCATAAAAATAAACCATGAGACAACACCTGCCCATTGTAGCCACAAACACTCAGCAGAATTTATTTAGTTACGTTCATGTACCATGGATCATTTTGCACTGTTGACTGTAATGATGTGGTCTGGGTCATTTTAATTTTACATCACAAATTAATTTGTGTATATGATTTATTACTTCTGAACATTTCTAAGTTTTTATTTTTATGTATTTTTTTAAAGAAACAATTAAGGTTGGTTTGATAGGTCTGGTAAGTTTTCATGAAAGAATGGAACATTTTGTTGCGCCTTCATGGTTGGTAAGCTTGATTATTCCAAGGATAATACAAAATATTTCAATAACGTACAGCATACACTTCATTGTTGGCAGTCATCTTAATTGGTCAGTGTGTTGACTGTGATTTAAAATGGAGAAAGGTTGGAGTGCTGCACAAATCAAAAGAGTCTGGATGAAGTTCACACAGAATCTGTGCCATCACTAAAGACCATTTACTTTTGTATTCATGAATTGTAACGTGGTCGGACAAGCACCAAGGAAAACATTGATAAAATCCATGATATGGTAAGGTAAGAGCACTGAATTAAAATTTGTGAGTTTGCTGAGACTGTAGACATCTCAGCTGAGCGAGTGCATAATATCCTGCACGGAGAACAGACTATGAAGAAGCTGTGTGCGAGGTGTGTTACGCGATTGCTCACAGTCAGCTGGAAGCACACTTGGGAGAACATTTCAACACAGTGTTTTGCATTGTTTAGTCGTAATCTGCAAGGCCTTCTGCGCCGATATGTGACTGTTGATGAAACCTGGATCCATCATTACACACCGGAGTCAAAACGGCAGTCAGAAAAAAGGACAAAAGCTGCTGAAAGTGCACTATAGAATGCAAAGACCGTTTCCTCAGCTGGTAAGGTGATGGCCACTGTTTGTTGTGATTTGCAAGGAATAATCCTCGTAGATTACTTGGAAAAAAGACAGAACCATAACTTGACCATATTATGTTTCATTGCTGGATCGTTTGAAATCTGAATAGGCTGGAAAAAGATCGAGGTTGGCACTTAAAAACGTGATTATTCGTCAGGACAATGCACCACCCCACATATCAGCGATAAAATTGGTGAAAGTCCATGAACTGGGCTTTAAATTGGTTCCTCAAACACCCTTTTCACCAGACTTAGCCCCAGTGGCTTCCTTCTGTTTCCTAACCTGGAACTTAGCTATCTGGGAACATATTTTCATCAAATGAGGAAGCGATAGTCGCAGTCAACGATTATTTTACAGCGTTTGACGGAACCTATTTTTCCGAAAGGGTGAACAATCTGTAGGATCGCTGGACCAAGTGTATATCTCTCAAACGAGACTATGTTGAGAAGGAAGCTGAGCTGTTTAGGAAACAAACATTTTTCCTTGCTTTTTTATTTACTCTCCTAGCCTACTCTTCTCGAATGGGGGACTGCCGTGATCAACATCCCCATCCGACTGATGCAACACTGCGGAGACGTTTGGAATTTAACCTAGGTCACTGATGCAAATTCTGGTGGTCAGGAACTATACATCACCACCTCGCGCATCTCTTGCCGGTCAAATACTATATGATTCGACTCGGTTGCCTCGGGGTTAACAGCCACTGTAGAGGCGTGCGTCAGCGATCTCGGCTACGGAGGGAGTACTGATATAAAGTATGTCTGGGATGTCTTACTAAGACCTGGGACTATTTTTAATATTTTGGAAGACGAACGGTGACTTATAAGCAGCCATAAAAAAGTTCCAGTTGCGACCTTGTAAAAAACCTACATAAAACAGACTTTTAAATCATTTTCTTGAAAGAAATTCTTGAGATTAAGTTTTATCTTGTTCTGTACTTCTTAGACATTCTCTTTAGGAAATATGCAATCGTTTCTTAACACTTGAACCCTATAATATTTTGGGGCGAACCTCCATAGATGACTTCATTGGAGATTTGCAAGTAGAAAGTGCACGAGACCATTTAATAGAGATTGGAGTCGTTTTACACTGTGGTGATAAAAGTCATGGCGGGAGTAGCGTGTACACAAGGTATAAAGGGCAGTGCAGTGGCGGGGCTGTCATTTGCACTCACATGATTCATGTGATAAAGTTTCCGACGTGATTATGGCCGCACAACGGAAATTAATGGACCTCTTGAACGCGGAATGGTAGTTGAGGGTAGAAACTTGGGACAGTCTCTTTCGGAAATCGTTAGGAAATTCAATATTTAAAAAATGTTCAAATGTGTGTGAAATCATATGGGACTTAACTGCTAAAGTCATCAGTCCCTAAGCTTACACACTACTTAAAGTAAATTATCCTAAGGACAAACACACACACCCATGCCCGAGGGAGGACTCGAACCTCCGCTGGGATCAGCCGCACAGTCCATGACTGCATCGCCTTTGACCGCTCGGCTAATCCCGCGCGGCCAATATTTCAAGATACACATTGTCAGGAATGTGCCGAGAATACCAAATTTCTGGCACTACCTCTCACTGCATATAACACAGTGGCCGGCGGCCTTCACTTAACGAGCGTTAAGTTGTCAGTGCTAACAGACAAGCAACACAGCGTGAAATAACCGCAGAAATCAATCTGGGACGTCCGACGAACGTATCCGTTAGCATAGCGGGGCGAAATTTGGCGGTAATGGGCTATGCCAGCACACGATCGACGCGATTACCTTTGTTAACAGCACGATTCCGCTTGCAGCGCTTCTCCTGGTCTCGTGACCGTATCGCTTGGATCCTAGACGATTGGAAAACCGTGGCCTGGTCAGAAGGGTCCCGATTTCAGTTGGTAAGAGCTGATGGTAGGTTTCGTGTGTGGCGAGGACCCCACAAAGCCATGGCCCGAAGTTGTCAACAAGGTACTGTGCAAGCTCGTGGTGTCTCCTTAATGGTGTGGGCTGTGTTTACATGGAATGGACTGGATCCTCTGATTGCAAATGGTTATGTTTGGGAACTTGAAGACCATTTGCAGCTGCCATCTCTTAGAACTGTGGGCATACAAAGTTTTACGTACTTCCTACTGAGAAAAATGATGGCTTATTGCATTGCAGCATTTGGTATGTCATCCACTATTTACAACTTCTGTGATGTCAGACCATCCATTTTACTAATTTCGCTTCTAACAACATAGAGTCCTACATTGTTTCCTCCAGTGGAGATTCTTTTTGAATGCCAGTTCAAATAATTTTACCCTCATGCTGGCTCTTCAGATGGACTATTTTTATTTTCCCTGTCTTCAGGTCTTGGGATGGGTCCACCTGATTGTTGCTATGGGGCGTCTGCCCTACAAACTGCATCTAAGTTTTAGTTCTATCTCGTCGCCGACCGAAATGGCCGAGCGGTTCTAGGCGCTACATTCTGGAACCACGAGACCGCTACGGTCGCAGGTTCGAATCCTGCCTCGGGCATGGATGTGTGTGATGTCCTTAGGTTAGTCAGGTTTAAGTAGTTCTAAGTTATAGGGGACTGATGACCTCAGAAGTTAAGTCCCATAGCGCTTAGAGCCATTTGAATCATTTTTCTATCTCGTCGTATCCTTACGCCAGCGCCGCAGAAATTTTCCGACGCCATGCTCCGAAGCCCCGCCATGATGACTTTCACGTTCTCGAGTGTTCAGTTGACCGTCACTCGACAATGGCTGTCTTTAGACCAGTCAACGAAGGAAAATTAGGAGAAAAAATTCGTGTAGTCGCAATTTTTTTTTACAATGATAGGAAGTGGGGACATGTACAACATATTAAAAATTCTGGGCGGAAGAGTATGAGTGTGGGGGAGGGAGGGGTCGTTTAAATGTCACTTTTTAATGTTTTTCTTTAATAACTCGAGAAATGCGGCTTCTAGCGAAGATCTTAAGCTACATTAGCTTTCCTACAAAAAGGGTCCTATTCAGTTTTTCTCTAGGACTAAAAGCTTCCAAGTTGCAGGGGATGGAAAAATCAAAGATTATTAAACATAGTGTTTCAGTGGTATAAACTTAATGTTTATTATTAAATGAAGTGGTACTCAAGTGTATGCAGTAGAACCGTATAAGGGACAAATTGAGTTGTGGTGTTGTATAGGGTGGAGAGGGCAGGGAAAGGGGGGGGGAGAGGGAGGGAGGGAGTGAGTGGGAGGATAGACGCGTGGAAGGGTGCCGGATTGTATTCATCTATTTCCCTCATTTGTAGGTCTGTAGACTAAGAGCGACCAGGCGCGTCCCCAATGTTTCTACACCACTACGTCACAAAATGCGACTACAGGGTGTTTCACAAAGTTATATCCACCTTTCCGCAGCTTGTCTTATGAACTACGGGCGACGGAACGTGCAGACAACCGGACCTGTTTCTTTTCCACTAAACTGTCTACCACATTGAAGAGCCTGTCCCAAGTGAAACACGCTGGTAAAATGTATCCGACAATTTTGATTTCATTGTCTCCATTCTCAACTGCTTCAATACAGCATGAAGGGTAACAACTGTACTATCCTAGCCCCAGTTCTCCTAACATCGTAAGAGACCCAGGGCTTAAATTTGCTCCCTCTGTAACAGAACTAGATCATCTATGTTTTTATGGAACTTCAAATACTTCAACATAAATCAAGTAAGGCATTACAGCAGATTACATCTACAACTTCATCAATATCCCATTTGACTGTGTGCAGTGGAGGCTATATCTGATTGTATTATATTGTATGGTAACCGGGGGCCTAGAAACGACGGAGAGGCTTCGTTCCCGTTGCAGCCGCGGTGGTTCTTAACCTCACGACGACTACCGCAGTCCATTTCACTTCTCCGCCCCACACTGAACCACTCTTTCAGGGTTATTGTGCGGTTCAGCCCTCCCCCCCCCCCCACCCTCCCTCCAAGGGAACCTCTCACACCAGGAGAGTGTAACCCCTATGTTTGCGTGGTAGATTAATGGTGGTGTACGCGTATGTGGAGAACTTGCTTGCACAGCAATAACCGACATAGTGTAGCTGAGGTGGAATAAGAGGAACCAGCCCGCATTCGCCGAGGCAGATGGAAAACCGCCTAAAAACCATCCACAGACTGGCCGGCTCACCGGATCTTGCCACAAGTCTGCCGGGCGGATTCGTGCTGGGGACCAGGTGCTCCTTCCCAATCCCGAAAGCCGTGCGTTAGATCGCACGGTCAACAGGGCGGGCGAAGGTGCTTCTGATACCATTGACTGGTCCCTCTCTTCCCTGTTCCATTCGCAAGAGGTACGTGGGAACAATAACTGTCGGTAAGCCTCTGTATTAGCTCTAATTCCTCGAATTTTCTCATTGTGATCATTTCGCGAGACGTACATGGGAGGAAGTAACACGTTTTCCTACTCTTCGTGGAAAGTACTCTCTCGAAATTTCAATAGTAAACCTCTCTGTGATATACAACGACTCTGATAGCCTCTGCCAGTGGAGTTTGTTGAGCATCTCCGTAACTCTCTCGCGCCGACTAAATGATCCCGTGACGAAACGCGCTACTCTTCATTGGATATTCTCTCTGTCTCTCTCTTCTGTCAGTACTGTCTGGTAAGTTAGATTTGATCATGATCAGTCCTAGTCTATCAGACATATTGATACCCATCTTGCAAGATATACTGCGGATGAGTGGCAAGTGGCTCCACTCAGTGCAGCCCACTTTACAAGTGCCAACAATTCCTGCCAGTAACACAATATTTTGTGTAGAGCAGTTCGGTGTCAGTTAGACAGTTAGTGAGGAGCTCCTTGCGTTCCTGCAGCAGACGAGGCGAGTACAGCATTCGTTTGTGATTTATTTTTACGAGTTTCGAAGGAGTGCGAATTATTTTCAGTTATTTGTGTGGTTACTAGTGTAATTTTCAAATTGTTAAATTTCTTGTGTGTTTGAATGGTTACTAGGTGCAGTCTTTCGTAGTGTAAAGTACCAATGCTCGTATCGACCCTCGCATCGTACGAGCTTCTGTTGTTTGTTTTGTTTAGAACAATTCATTGTCGGTTAGACCGTCAGTGACGCAGCTCCTTGCGTTCCTGTAGCACTTCAGGAGAGTACACCTTTCGTTTTTGAGTTATTTTTATGAGCATCAAACAGAAGCGACTTATTTTCAACTATCTGTGTAGTTACTATATAGTTAAATTTTTAAATTTATTGTTTTTTGTGTGCTTATTAGACACAATCTTTCGTTTCAATATCAGTGTAGTGAAAATTACCGCCGCTTGTATGGATCCTCGTATCGTACAGGTTTTTGTTTATTTGTTGAACAGCTTCCGTTAAGTAGCGGCTTATTTTAAATTTCTTCTGTGCTCTTTAGATTTAACTCGTAAATTTCGTGTGTGTGTGTGAATTTATCAGGCACGGTTCTACGTTTCATTAACTGTCTAGAGTGTATTTAGTATGGATAGGAACTTGCAGATGCGAGCTGAGTTGGTGACGATTCACTCACAGCTCCTGGCGGTCACGCAGTTTGAAGTTTGAGGCGATCAAAGGGCCTCCCGGCTGGTCCCGGCGGAGGTTCGAGTCCTCCCTCGGGCATGGGTGTGTGTGTTTGTCCTTAGGATAATTTAGGTTAAATAGTGTGTAAGCTTAGGGACTGATGACCTTAGCAGTTAAGTCCCATAAGATTTCACACACATTTTTTGAAAAGACCTCCGTCTGACAAACAGGTTGGCGCTATTTGTGGCTGACAAAGATCTTGAGCCAGACGCAGTCACACGCCCTGTTCCAGAAGAACCCTCTCAGCCTGCAAGATCTGGGTATTCATAGAGATTCTGATTACTGGTAGAGGGGAGCTCCAATGTTAGGCACGTAATGGGGCCCTTACTAGGGATATGGCTGCCAAAGAGGAGAAGGAATCAAGTGTGCACTATGTGTGCATACAAGGAGGAGTCATTCCAGATGTGCGAGCTGATGCTTCCAGATGCCACGAAAGGGTGCAGCCTACTGCAGGGTGATGGCTCATGTCATTACTAACGATGTGTGCCGCTTTGTATCAGAAAAGCCTGTCTCCAGTTTCGGGCAGCTAGCTGAAGTGGTGAATACAGCCAGCTTTGCTTAGAAGATGAAGGCGGAATCACCATCTATAGTATCGTTGACAAGACTGACTGTAATCCTTTGGTCTACAGTCGAATGAAAGGTCTGAATCCGAGGCTCAGGCACTTCTGCGACAGTAAAGGCTGCAGATTCCGCGACTTACGCCATAGGATGGTGAGTTTTTGGGTTCCGCTTAATAGGTCAGATGTCCACTATACAAAGGAAGCGGTACATGGGAGCGGGGGCTGTGTGGAGGGAACTGGGCGTTTTTTTTTTTTTTTAGGTAAGAGAGGTTTCGGGGATATACAGGAAGGGCGTTAGTCTAAAAGGGTGCAGGGCAAACACAGGACGTGAGTAGACCTAGACCTTGGGCTTGCAGATGATGCTGTCATTTACCGTCAGATGACCAAAATTAACTGCAAAATGATTAAGATAAGGTATCTGTATGGCGCAAAAAATGGCAATTGACTCTAAGTAATGAAAAGCGTCAAGTCATCCACATGAGTGTGAAAATGAATCCACGGAATTTTGGTTACACGGTAAGTCACATAAATCTAAATGCTGTAAATTCAACTAAATACTTGGGGATTGCAATTGCGAATAACTTAAATTAGAACGATCACATGGGTAATGTTGTGGGGAAAGCGAACCAAAGAGTACGATTTACTGGCAGAACACTTCGAAAATACAACAGGTCTACTAAAGAGGCTGCCTTCACTACGCTTGTCCGTGCTATTCTAGAGTACTGGTGAGTGTTGTGGGATACGCATGATATAGGATTGACCGATGACATCGAAAAAGTTCAAAGAAGGGCAGCTCGTTCCGTATTAACACAAAATAGGGGGGCGACTCCCACAGATATTATACGCGATTTGGAGTGGTAATCAATAAAGCAATTAGTTGCAGCAGGATTTTCTCATGAAATTTCAATCACCAACTTTCTCCACCAAGTGCTAAAATATTTTGTTCCCGCCCACCGACACAGGAAGAAATGATCATAATGAAATTAGGGAAATCAAAGCTCGCACGGAAAGATGGACAATTGTTCGTTTTTCCTGTGCGCTGTTCATGAGTGTAGAGAAATAGCTTGGAGGTGGTTTGATGAACACTCTGCCAGTCACTTAATTGTGAACTGCAAAGTAATCATGTAGATGTAGAACAATGGTGAGAGAAGTTCAGTATCTTTCTGGTCATTCATTAACTCACCGCTAAGTGTCTACGACACGGTTACATGGCTTTACAGTCAATTACAGACACCAGTAAGCTACCACGTTTATCAATCCAATTTCTTTCCCACCAACACAACATAGGTCACCAACAACAACACGTAAATTAAGCAGTTCTCAGCCACTGTTTATAGGGACATATTTTACATAAAAGCTCACTTAAAAACTGAACATAGCTTCACTATATAAACACGAGCTCAGTAAAATTATTTTGTCTACTTACATAAGAGAACTAGGCAGGAAATGCTGGGGAGGTATAGATTGTCTGTAAACTGAAAAGTGAACAATACTCGTAGCGGTGGAAGGCGCCTTTCCCGAAAGAACGATACAACTGTCGTACAGGATAGCTAAGCATCAGTTTCTCATCTAGCGGCGTATGACAGTGTGCAGAGATCTACGTAGAATCTGTGCATATGCTTTTCTTGCATTAGCATTAGTAGGAACTCGTATCTGTATTCGATGAGTGTTAGCACACTTGGTGGAAAATAAACAACCCCCTGGAATGTCTGCGCACTGCGTTGACAGTGATTCAGAAGGCGTGTTGGAGAATGGACAGTATACGTTTCTGAAAGACCCTGTAGTTACATGCTGTGACAAGCAAGGTGTAAGTATGAAACCGGAATTTCCCTATACATGGTGCAAGCCGTCAGTGAAGGGTCCGTGAGACCGCGTCTGCAGTGACATCTGCTTCCTGCAACAGCTGACGAAGATTGTCAACACACAGCAACACAAGTTCCATACATCGGCATGTGTTTCAAGCACGTAAACATGTCGAGTTTTGTGCCTAAGAACTACGATTTGCGGTCAGCATTGGTTTACTGTTATCATTTGAAGAAAACTGCTGCAGAATCGCATCGAATACTTGTCGACGCTTTCGGCAAATATGCTCTTGGGAAAACAAAGTGTTCCGAATGGTTCAAAAAATTGAAAAGTGGTGATTTTGACGTGAGATACTTCGAGCGCGGGAAACCACCGAGAAAGTTAGGAGACAACGGATTGCAGGCCTTATTGGGTGAAGATAATAGTCAAACTCAACAGGAACTCGCGGAACTATTGAATGTAACACAGAAAGCCGTTTCTGTACGGTTGGAAGCAACGGGAAAGGTGCAGAAACTGGGAAAATGGGTTTCGCATGAACTGAAGAAAGACAGCAAGCAAATCGAAAAACCACTTGTGAAATGCTGCTCGCCGGATACAAAAGAAAGTCGTATCTTCGCCGAATAGTGACAGGTGATGAAAAACTGATATTTAATCTGAATATTCTAAGCGTCATAAATCATGCGTGAAACCAGGCACACCATCGACATTCACTGCATGACCAAATCTCTTTGGAAAGAAGACAATGCTCTGTGTTTGGTGGGATCATAAGGGTGACTTTTATTATGAGCACTGGTCGCTACCAACAGCAAATGATAGATTTATGTCGTACATTAAGTGAAAAACGACCGGAATACGGAAAAACGCAACACAAAGTCATATTGCTGCAGGATAGCGCCCCATCACACACAGCAAAAAGGGGTCAGGGAAGCGATCGAGGTGTTCAGTTGGGAAATGCTAGGAGATGCGGCGTATTCTCCAGACTTGGCTCCGTTCGATTATTATCTATTTGCATCACTGGGACACGCTCTCGCTGAACAACAATTCAATTCGTATGAAAATGTACGAAAATGTTCGCTTCAAAAGAAGAACTGTTTTTTCGGCTTGACATACATAGCCTGCCGGAGAGGTGGAAGAATGTATAAATAGCAATGTAGATTGTTTTGAATAAAATATTGTTTTTAAGTTTCAAAATACAGATGAGTGATTATTGCAACCAAATTTCGGTTTCTTACATCTACACTTGGTGCAGGATGCGGCGTTTAAATCTGAACAAATTTCAATTTGAATTTCCATCCATATCGCAGTTCCGTCGGAGGTCGCGATTAGTGTTCTTGAAAGCCATAGACAGCTAGTAAACAATCAGAACCTCAAAATGGCCGAGATGTTACGGACAAGTGCGGACTACAACTGAAGAGCCGCAGTTATCGGAAGTCTTCGTCCTGGGCGTTAGCCCACTAAAATACATTTTTGTTTCTCAGCCAAAAACAATGCTACGAATGCGAAATGTTACGTATGTACTATTTGAAGTCTCTTGAGTGAGCGCGCCAAGTTTCCGCCACTTCCGACAGATAGCGTAGCTGCAGGACAGTTTCAAAATGGCGTCTGTAGGTGAACTGCGTTACAAGCAACGCACCGTCATTGAATTTTTCACTCCAGAGAAAGAAACTGTGGCTGATACTCACAAACACTTGTGCAAAGTCTATGGAACATCTGCTATCGACAAAAGTATAGTTAGTTGCTGGGCACGGAGGGTGAGGTCATCATAAGGTGGTTTGTCTAAGCTCCACGGTTTGCAGCAGTCGGGGAGACCATCCACGGCTATCACACCTGACATGAAGTGAGCTGTTGTTATTCGCGAGGACGGACGCATTACGACCTTGCAGTTGCCGCTTCATCTGTCAGTCAGCAAAGGAAGTACACACAGTGAACACTGGCTCCGCCACCAGGACAAGGATTGGTACCTTCAGGACATACACACTCTTGTTTCGCGCTGGAGGAGGGCTATAGAACGGGATGGAGATTACGTGGAAGAACATGGTGCCTAGATAAAACACCATTCTTTCGTGTGTTATTCTCATTATGTTCAATGAAGAATTGTTGAAGAAAAAAATGCGGTTCACTACTTTATGGGCAACCCTCATAGTTCGATCCTTCAGGCAACCGAGATCAAATGTTTACGATATTGTGGGCAAGTACAAAGCTTCGGAGAAGTCTGGGGAAGGTTCTGCTAACTTGGCGACAAAACCTCATTCGAGGAAACGCATGTCACGAACTGGGGCAGTCATCGAAAAGGCTCAGGCGCTGATTTCGGAGAACTCGGGACAATCGCCGAGGAAACTGGCGTCAGTATTGGATGTCAGCAGCGGACAACGCGTCATATGGTAGAGGAAGACCTCATTCGAGCCAAAACTGGTTCTCGGATAACGTTGACATGTTCTGGTCAAAGGATTTCTGGCAGCCCGTATTTGAATCCCCTCGGCTACTGTGTTTGGAGTGTAGTCGAAAGAGTTATCAATAAGATGAGCCACCCTAATGTCGCATCTGTACGCACCGCTATCGAAGCAGGGTTCGTGAATATGGACAGCACTGTTATAAAGGGTATGCGCTATCGCTTCAGGACAAGATTGGAGGCGGCCATTGCGGCTGACGGAGGTTACATCGAGTAATGTTACTCTTGAAAGATACCACTACTTATATGTAAAAAGATTTTCATTCTCATTTGTACCTTGTTTTACTAAATTAGATTTTAAAAACGTTTCATTTGTCCGGATTAACGCGCCACACCCTTTAGCGGAGTAATGAAATTGAGGACTCGCTTGCTCGCTCTTCAGATCTACAGAGGAGGGAAGTTAATGACCGCAATATGGCGACCTGCCTTACCTCACGCGTCTATCCTCTCCGTGACCACCCACTCCCGTTCTCCCTTCAGCCTGTCACAGTCCAGAACACAGTTTATCCCTTAATACAGTTATACTGCACTTAGATGTGGTTCATAATTTAATATTTGTTCTTAATCCACTTCATTTAACAATAAACATCAATTTTATGGCATTGGCCCGCATCTCGTGGTCGTGCAGTAGCGTTCTCGCTTCCCACGCCCGGGTTCGATTCCCGGCGGGGTCAGGGATTTTCTCTGTCTTGTGATGGCTGGGTATTGTGTGATGTCCTTAGGTTACTTAGGTTTAAGTAGTTCTAAGTTCTAGGGGACTGATGACCATAGATGTTAAGTCCCATAGTGCTCAGAGCCATTTGAACCATTTATGTCATTGGTTCAAATGGCTCTGAGCACTATGCGACTTAACTTCTGAGGTCATCAGTCGCCTATAACTTAGAACTAATTAAACCTAACTAACCTAAGGACATCACACACATCCATGCCCGAGGCAGGATTCGAACCTGCGACAGTAATGGTCGCTAGGTTCCACACTGTAGCGCCTAGAACCGCACGGCCACTCCGGTCGGCTTTATGTCATTAAAACACTATTTTTAAAAATCTTATAATGGTCCTAGAGAAAAAATGAGTATTACCTTTTTGTAGGAAAGTTAATGTAGTTTAACACTGTACTGGAAAATAATTTCTCTAGAAGCAGCGGTTTCCGAGTTATTCAAGAAAAACTTTAAAAAAATCTTTAAATGCCCCCTCCCCACGGTCAAACTCCGTAGGTCGGGAGTTTTTAGTCCGTTCTTCATAACACTCCCGCTACACTGTGTAAATATTTGTGACTACACAAAATTTTCCCCTATAGACCTTTTTTGGTCTTCGTTGACTGGGCTACATCGACTGTGACGCGCTACAGCGAATTCTGATTGTAGTGCTTAATGAAAACTGAAACACAGTATAGCAAATTGTGATTGCAGTGCTTAATCAAAATCGAAATAAAGTATCTCGTGATCCATAGGTTGGATCACGATGCGGCTTGCACAAATCAATCTTATATAAGAGAGCACACATACATTTCATGTTTCACCCTTTCTTCTCACTTTAACCAATAATTGTTATTACAGAATACAAGAAGCCGTCGCTTCTCAAGTCATCACTCATGTTAGTCACATAAAAAGATTTGTGAAGTAAGTAAACATGAGCAACATCTATAATCTTTTTAACGTGTGGAAGACAGGCAAGTGGGCTCTGAAAATACCTGGCTTTGTACTCGTACTGCACCGAGATAAACGCAGTGGTCGACCAAGAACACAGCAGCAGGGCAGCCCAAGCTACGCACGCAGTTCTGAAGAACCTGAAACAAAAATTCTTAATTCAAGCACACTGCTTCACTACATTATTTCAAATTATATTCTTCTAATGCAAGTATTTGTAAACAAGGACAAGAGTTTCGAATTTCTGCTACATACAAAATTCAGCGCTTGGTCTATTCTATATTAATTTTCTTGGATTCAATAAATACATGTACACTATGTGGTCAAAAGTATCCGGACACCTGGCTGAAAATGACTTACAAGTTCGTGGCTGCCTCCATCGGTAATGCTGGAATTCAATATGGTGTTGGCCCACCATAAGCCTTGATGACAGCTTATACTCTCGCTGGCATACGTTCTATCAGGTGCTAGAAGGTTTCTTAGGGAATGGCAGTTCATTCTTCATAGAGTACTGCACTGAGGAGAGGTATCGATGTCGGTCGGTGAGGCCTGTCACGAAGTCGGCGTTCCAAAACATCCCAAAGAATGATCCTTTATTGTATGATTATATGATAGCGGAACAAACACTGGTAGCAGTTACTTCTGTAAAATATCTGGGAGTATACGTGCGGAACGATTTGAAGTGGAATGATCATATAAAATTAATTGTTGGTAAGGCGGGTACCAGGTTGAGATTCATTGGGAGAGTCTTTAGAAAATGTAGTCCATCAACAAAGGAGGTGGCTTACAAAACACTCGTTCGACCTATACTTGAGTATTGCTCATCAGTGTGGGGTCCGTACGAGATCGGGTTGACGGAGGAGATAGAGAAGATCCAAAGAAGAGCGGCGCGTTTCGTCACAGAGTTATTTGGTAACCGTGATAGCGTTACGGGGATGTTTAACAAACTCAAGTAGCAAACTCTGCAAGAAAGGCGCTCTGCATCGCGGTGTAGCTTGCTCGCCAGGTTTCGAGAGGGTGCGTTTCTGGATGAGGTATCAAATATATTGCTTCCACCTACTTATACCTCCCGAGGAGATCACGAATGTAAAATTAGAGAGATTCGAGCGCGCACGGAGGCTTTCAGACAGTCGTTCTTCCCGCGAACCATACGAGACTGGAACAGAAAAGGGAAGTAATGACAGTGGCACGTAAAGTGCCCTCCGCCACACACCGTTGGGTGGCTGCGGAGTATGAATGTAGATGTAGATGTGAAAGGCGTTCTATAGGATTCAGATCAGGACTCTGTTCAGGCCAGTCCATAACAGTGATGTTATTGACGTGTAACGACTCTGCCACAGGCCGTGCATTATGAACAGGTGCTCGATCGTGTTGAAAGATGCAGTTGCCATCCTCGAATTGGTCTTCAACAGTGAGAAGCAAGAAGGTGCTTAAAACATCAATGTTGGCCTGTGGTGTGATACTGCCACGCAAAACAACAAGGGGTGCAAGCACCTTCCATGAAAAACACGACCACACCATAACACCACCGCCTCCGAATTTTACTGTTGGCACTACACACCTTGGCAGATGACGTTCGCCGGGCATTCGCCATACCCACACCGTGCCATCTGATCGCCACATTGTGTACGGTGATTCGTCACTCCACACAACGTTTTTCCACTGTTTAGTCGTCCAATTTTTACGCTTCTTACACCAAGCGAGGCGTCGTTTGGCATTTGCCGGCGTGATATGTGGCTTATGAGGAGCCGCTCGACCATGAAAGTCAAGTTTTCTCACCTCCCGCCTTACTGTCATAGTACTTGCAGTGGATCCTGATGCACTCTGGAATTTCAGTGTGATGGTCTGGATATATGTCTGCCTATAACACATTACGACCTTGTTCAAATGTCAGCGCCCTCTGTCAGTCAACAGGCGAGGTCGGTCTGTACGCTTTTGTGCTGTACGCGTCGCTCTTCACGTTTCCACTTGACTATCAGATCGGAAACAGTGGACATAGTGAAGTTTAGGAGTGTGGAAATTTCGCGTACAGACGTATAACACAACTGACACCCAATCACCGGACCACGTTCGAAGTCCGTGAGTTCCGCCAAGCGCTCTTCTGCTCTCTCACGATGTCTAATGACTACTGAGGTCGCTGATATGGAGTACATGGCAGTAGGTGGCAGTACAATGCACCTAACATGAAAAACGTATGTTTTTGGGGGTGTCCGGCTACTTTTGATCACATAGTGTACAATGGAATAAATATTTGTAACATTTTTACGTTGTTGTTGTTGTTGTTGTGGTCTTCAGTCCTGAAAATGGTTTGATGCAGCTCTCCATGCTACTCTATCCTGTGCAAGCTTCTTCATCTCCCAGTACCTACTGCAACCTACATCCTTCTGGATCTGCTTAGTGTAGTCATCTCTTGGTCTCCCTCTACGATTTTTACCCTCCACGCTGCCCTCCAATACTAAATTGGTGATCCCTTGATGCCTCAGAACATGTCCTACCAACCGATCCCTTCTTCTGGTCAAGTTGTACCACAAACTTCTCTTCTCCCCAATCCGATTCAATACTTCCTCATTAGTTATGTGATCTACCCATCTAATCTTGAGCATTCTTCTGTAGCACCACATTTCGAAAGCTTCTATTCTCTTCTTGTCTAAACTATTTATCGTCCATGTTTCACTTCCATACATGGCTACACTCCATACAAATACTTTCAGAAATGACTTCCTGACACTTAAATCTATACTCGATGTTAACAAATTTCTCTTCTTCAGAAACGCTTTCCTTGCCATTGCCAGTCTACATTTTATATCCTCTCTACTTCGACCATCATCAGTTATTTTGCTCCCCAAATAGCAAAACTCCTTTACTACCTTAAGTGTCTCATTTCCTAATCTTATTTCCTCAGCATCACCCGACTTAATTCGACTACATTCCAGTATCCTCGTTTTGCTTTTGTTGATGTTCATCTCATATACTCCTCTCAAGACACTGTCCGTTCCATTCAACTGCTCTTCCAAGTCCTTTGTTGTCTCTGACAGAATTACGATGTCATCGGCGAACCTCAAACTTTTTATTTCTTCTCCATTGACTTAATACCTACTCCGAATTTTTCTTCTGTTTCCTACACTGCTTGCTCAATATACAAATTGAATAACATCGGGGATAGACTACAGCCCTGTCTCACTCCCTTCCCAACCACTGCTTCCCTTTCATGTCCCTCGACTCTTATAACTGCCATCTGGTTTCTGTACAAATTGTAAATAGCCTTTCGCTCCCTGTATTTTACCCCTGCCACCTTCAGAATTTGAAAGAGAGTATTCCAGTCAACAATGTCAAAAGCTTTCTCTAAGTCTACAAATGCTAGAAACGTAGGTTTGCCCTTCCTTAATCTAGCTTCTAAGATAAGTCGTAGGGTCAGTATTGCCTCACGTGTTCCAACATTTCTACGGAATCCAAACTGATCTTCCCCGAGGTCGGCTTCTACTAGTTTTTCCATTCGTCTGTAAAGAACTCGCGTTAGTATTTTGCAGCTTTGACTTATTAAACTGATAGTTCGGTAATTTTAACATCTGTCAACACCTGCTTTCTTTGGGATTGGAATTATTATATTCTTCTTGAAGTCTGAGGGTATTTCGCCTGTCTCATACATCTTGCTCACCAGATGGTAGAGTTTTGTCAGGACTGGCTCTCCCAAGGCCATCAGTAGTTCTAATGGAATGTTGTCTACTCCCGGGGCCTTGTTTCGACTCAGGTCTTTCAGTGCTCTGTCAAACTCTTCACGCAGAATCGTATCTCCCATTTCATCTTCATCTACATCCTCTTCCATTTCCATAATATTGTCCTCAAGTACATCGCCCTTGTATAGACCCTCTATATACTTCTTCCACATTTCTGCTTTCCCTTCTTTAGTTAGAACTGGGTTTCCATCTGAGCTCTTAATATTCATACAAGTGGTACTCTTTTCTCCAAAGGTCTCTTTAATTTTCCTGTAGGCAGTATCTATCTTACCCCTAGTGAGATAAGCCTCTACATCTTTACATTTGTCCTCTAGCCATCCATGCTTAGCCATTTTGCACTTCCTGTCGATCTCATTTTTGAGACGTTTGTATTCCTTTTTGCCTGCTTCATTTACTGCATTTTTATATTTTCTCCTTTCATCAATTAAATTCAATATTTCTTCTGTAACCCAAGGATTTCTAGCAGCCCTTGTCTTGTTACCTACTTTATCCTCTGCTGCCTTCACTACTTCATCCCTCAGAGCTACCCATTCTTCTTCTACTGTATTTCTCTCCCCTATTCCTGTCAATTGTCCCCTTATGCTCTCCCTGAAACTCTGTACAACCTCTGGCTCTTTCAGTTTATCCAGGTCCCATCTCCTTAATTTCCCACATTTTTGCAGTTTCTTCAGTTTTAATCTACAGGTCATAACCAATAGATTGTGGTCAGAGTCCACATCTGCCCCTGGAAATGTCTTACAATTTAAAACCTGATTCCTGAATCTCTGTCGTACCATTATATAATCTATCTGAAACCTGTCAGTATCTCCAGGCTTCTTCCATGTATACAGCCTTCTTTTATGATTCTTGAGCCAAGTGTTACCTATGATTAAGTTGTGCTCTGTGCAAAATTCTACCAGGCGGCTTCCTCTTTCATTTCTTTGCCCCAGTCCATATTCACCTACTACGTTTCCTTCTCTCCCTTTTCCTACTACCGCATTCCAGTCATCCATGACTATTAAATTTTCGTCACCCTTCACTATCTGAATAATTTCTTTTATTTGATCATACATTTCTTCAATTTCTTCGTCATCTGCAGAGCTAGTTGGCATATAAACTTGTACTACTGTAGTAGGTGTGGGCTTCGTATCTATCTTGGCCACAATAATGCGTTCACTATGTTGTTTGTAGTAGCTTACCCGCATTCCTATTTTCCTATTCATTATTAAACCTACTCCTGCATTACCCCTATTTGATTTTGTGTTTATAACCCTGTAGTCACCTGACCAGAAGTCTTGTTCCTCCTGCCACCGAACTACACCAATTCCCACTGTATCTAACTTTAACCTATCCATTTCCCTTTTTAAATTTTCTAACCTACCTGCCCGATTAAGGGATCTGACATTCCACGCTCCGACCCGTAGAACGCCAGTTTTCTTTCTCCTGATAATGACATCCTCTTGAGTAGTCCCCGCCCAGAGATCCGAATGGGGGACTATTTTACCTCCGGAATATTTTACCCAAGAGGATGCCATCATCATTTAATCATACAGTAAAGCTGCATGCCCTCGGTAAAAATTACGACTGTAGTTTCCCCTTGCTTTCAGCCGTTCGCAGTACCAGCACAGCAAGGCTGTTTTGGTTATTGTTACAAGGCCAGATCAGTCAATCATCCAGACTGTTGCCCCTGCAACTACTGAAAAGGCTGCTGCCCCTCTTCAGGAACCACACGTTTGTCTGGCCTCTCAACAGATACCCCTCCGTTGTGGTTGCACCTACGGTACGGCTATCTGTATCGCTGAGGCACGCAAGCCTCCCCACCAACGGCAAGGTCCATGGCTCATGGAGGGGGGGGGGGGGACATTTTTACGTACACGTTTTAATTTGCAAAAAATGTCGTCATTAGGATTTTGGTATTTATGTGGCACACCATTTAATTTATATTCTAGTTCATCATCATACGTCAGCTTAAACTGCGCGTTTTTTTTTTTAAATATGTAATCCCTATTTTCGAAGAGTTATTATTTCAATGGATTTATCAGTAGTTATCTCATCCTACTCAATCCGTGAAATTATTAACGGAACGAACTGTTGTACGTATTATTAACTATCTCACATTAAGTAAATGTTATGTAATATCTAACCTCAGTGCAGTAATGCGGTTTGTCTATGTAAGCCACGCAGAGTTTCTGCTCTTGACAATCCTCTGAATCATCATATGCACTCCAGTACGTATACTTTTAAATATTCATGGTAAGCTTTTTAAAGTGTAAGTGGAATAGATGTGCAAAGTTTCTGATTTTTTCCACATCATTGAGAACTATTTCTCTTAGGACATGCGGAAGAGACATCAGTATATCAGTTCTTTTGTACATCAAAGTAGTCCCATACTCAGGGAATGAGCGTAGGAGAGCAGATGCAGGAATGCTGCATCGCCTTTCAAGGCAAGGTCCTAGTCGAGGAGGTTTGTCAGTGTCTTCTTTCGACCTATTATGAAGTGTAAAATGTGTATCAGTGTCGTATGGGTGGCTGGTATGAGTGCTTGTACAAGGTAGTGTTGGGTATGTGTTGGCCGGCCGTTGTAACCGAGCGGTTGTAGGCGTTTCAGTCGGGAACCGCGCTGGTGCTACGGTCGCAGGTTCGAATCCTGCCTCGGGCATGGATGTGTGTGGTGTCCTTAGGTTAGTTAGGTTTAAGTAGTTCTAAGTTTAGGGGACTGATGACCTCAGAAGTTCAGTCCCATAGTACTCAGAGCCATTTGAACAATTTTTTTTTGTATGTGCTGTTATGGATGAAGGGAAGAGGAAGGGTGAAACCATGTGCCGGCACATAGCCTACTTCTCTCAAATAGCACCACCGGGGCCGCTGAGCTTAGCTTCTCCATTCGAAAGACGGATCACTAATAACAGTATTGCATGCCCTCACTTCATGGGAGACTGCAGAGTGGTTTGGAATTTAATCCAGGAAATTGGCACAGAGATTGGTGGTCAGGAACTTATTTCACCACCTCTCCTCCCTTTGCTGGAGAAATACTGATAGTGACAATTTCCGACCACCAGGATTCTAACCTGCTTATCTCCGCGTCGAGCGCCACCCACACGCGGGCGTGCCTCCACTACGGAGTATTTTATGTATTTTTATTTTTGTGACATGTTCCACATCCCATCCCCTATGGGTCTGGGGCCGCGCGGGATTAGCCGAGCGGTCTAGGGCGCTGTAGTCATGGACTGTGCAGCTGGTCCCGGCGGAGGTTCGAGTCCTCCCTCGGGCATGGGTGTGTATGTCTGTCCTTACGATAATATAGGTTAAGTAGTGTGTAAGCTTAGGGACTGATGACCTTAGCAGTTAAGTCCCATAAGATTTCACACACAATATGGGTCAGGGGATCTATCAGAATATCTAATTTAATCTTATTAAAAACATAAAATACTTTCTCAGTGTTCAAGATAAGAAACTTTAATACAGCACAAACTTTTCTTTCTTCCCTAATGTTTGTGAAAGTTGAAATACCCAGAAAGGATGGCCTAAGTTAATCTAAGTTCGGAGGATCTGTAGATTGGAACTCAGTGTAAGAGTTAAGACTGCGGAGGTATGGCATATTCGTAAATACAGCATCAGCCACCCTTTTATGACTGGAAATATCTGTGTTATACAAAGATCGCTCACTGGAAACGTAAAAAATCAAGTTTCAGTATGCCTCTTCGACATCAAAGTGCCAATATCAGCAAGTATCTGGCTTCAAAAGGAGCAGGATAAGTGGCCTCTGGGAAACACGTTTAGTGTATGTTGACTTTTGGTTCGTAATGGATATACCGCTACCACAGTGATGCAGAAGTGGAATCCATGACTTGAAGGATGACATACGGAGTGACGAGCAGGTGTCAGCCAGTTACGGTAACAACAGCAAGGGATAACCACACTCTTGCCTGCATTGCTGTAGCGGACTGTACAGCTTTGTGCATACTGATAACTTATTGCTGGAACAATGCCACGTGTGTGTACATGTCTGTATCGATGATTCACGTCGTATGTTGCAGCCTGAAACGGGAGTGCGTCCGCCCTTGCGTCGGCTCCGATTGTCTCGCTTTAACCAGTCTCACTGTGATGGCCACATATATATTAGATAGTGCTGCGGTCACTACATCCTGGTAGTCTAAATACTTAGCCGGCTTTTGTGGCCGAACGGTTCTAGGCGCTTCAGTCTGGAACCGCGCTGCTGCTACGGGAGCAGGTTCGAATTGTGCCTCGGGCACGGATGTGTGTGATGTCCTTAGGTTAGTTAGGTTTAAGTAGTTCTAAGTGTAGGGGAATGATTACCTTATATGTTAAGTCCCATAGTGCTTAGAGTCATTTGAACCATTTTCTAAATACTTGAATAGTATACCGGACAAACTCCGAGTGCAGTAGTTTGGAGCGACACTGTATACTGCTACTGTTACCAACCTTCCGCATTTCCGGGATTCTCCCGAATAAAGGTGATTATTTTTTAAAATATCTCGGCCCCAGGAATGCAGCTAAAATCTCCCAAATTTTTTTCATCGCGTATCCGTCGGCCGCGCCAAAAAAAAATAGCTACAGTTCACTCACTTTGTCTTGGTGGCTGGTCCCGAAGTTCCCTCAGGACATTTCGGAATCATTCGGAACACTGCACGTCACCGTCACATCACTCCCATTGCCGTCAACGTTCACCCTTCCGTATAAAATTTACACCGCTGTTTGGTACGAGAGGCGTACGCGAGTTTCTCGGTTGACAGTTCTGAATCGATAGTGGTCCTGCATTCTCCCTCGGCCTTGATCGTGTAATTAATTGCTGACCAGAGGTGGCTGGAGCTGAACGCATTTTGTATTCAAATGTTCAAATGTGTGTGAATTCTTAAGGGACCAAGCTGCTGAGAGTATCGGTCCCTAGACTTACACACTACTTAAACTAACTTACGCTAAGAACAACACACACACTCATGCCCGAGGGATGACTCGAACCTCCGCGCAGTCAGTGACATGGCGCCTCTAAACGCGTGGTCGCATTTTGTATTGTAAGCATTTACGTGTAAGTATTACTGCTGTTATATTCTTAGTAAACCATTATGTCGGGTTCCGAAAGCCCAACGCAGACACCGCCGAAAAAGGGAAAAGTCAAGAAGTATCATACAAGCTTTGACGAAACTTGTTTGAACAATCCTCTGTTTTGAGCTTGTATTAAAAAAAAATAAATAAATAAAAAAAAACCGAGATGATTTCATCGCTGAATGTAAAGTATGCAGGACCGATATTAAAGTGAAATACGAAGGGAATTGTGCATTCGGAATGTTAAAAAAAAGCGTAAGTTATGTCTCAAAAAGAAGATTGCAAAGCCATCAGTTTCTAGATTTTTTGGGAAAAAATATTCACAAGAAGAAGATTTATTTACTTCCTCCGAAGTTACATCTGTACATCAGGGAATTAAACATCACCACAGCTATTCAAGTCAAGACTGTAAATATAAGTTATTTCCTGATTCAGAAGTTGCAAAGAAATAGCAGCCACTGGTGCCGTTTACGCTCCTCGACACCTATAACTGCCGTCTGTAAAAGTTGTAGATAGCATTTTGGTCTCTGTGTTTTAGTCCTGCTACCTTCAGAATTTCAAAGACCTTATCACAGTCAAGATTGTCAAAAGCTTTCTCAAAGTCTACAAATGCTATAACCGTACGTTTGCCTTTCCTTAACCTATATTCTAAGATAAGGCCCTAGCGTCAGCATTGCCTCCTCTATTCTAACTTTCTCTGAACTCTAAACTAATCTACCCTTAGATAGGATACTGTACAGAATTCGTGTTAGTATTTTGCAACAATGACTTATTAAACTGATAGTTCGGTAATTTTCGCGACTGTCAAAAATAGTTTTTTTAAAATTGGAATTGGTACATTCTTCTTGAGTTCTGACGGTATATCGCCTGTCTCACACATCTTGCACACTAGATGGAAGAGTTTTGTCATTGTTGTCTCGCCAAAGACTATTGTATACTTCTGGCCCCTTGTTTCGACATATATCTTTCAAATCTCTGTCAACATTCTTATCGTAATATCATGTCTCCTATCTCATCTTCGTCTGCGACCACCTTCTTTTCTATAATATTGCCTTCAAGTTCATCTCGCATGTATAGACCCTCTACATATCCCTTCCACCTTTCAGCTTTTCCTTCTTTGTTTAGAACTAGTTTTCCATCTGACCTCTTTATACATACAACTGCTCCTCTTTTCTCCAAAGGCCTCTTCTGCTTCTCTTTTCTCCAAAGGCCTCTTTACTTTTTATATAGGCGGTATCTACCACTCCCCTAGTGAAAAATGGTTCTAAATCCTTACATTTGTCTTCTAGCCATTCCTGCTTAGCCATTTTGCACTTCTTGTCAGTGTCGTTTCCTAAACGTCTGTATTCCTTTTAGCCTGCTTCATTTGCTGCATTTTTGTATTTTCTCCTTTCATCAGTTAAATTCAGTATCTCTTGTGCAAACCAAGGATTTCTATTAGGCCTTGTCTTTTTATCTATATTGTCCTCTGCTGCTTTCACTATTTCATCTCTCAAGGCTACCCACTCGTCTTTTACTATATTCCTTTGACCTGTCCTAGTCAACCGTTGCTTAATCCTTCCTCTGAAACTCTCAACAACATTTTTCTTTTAACTTATCCAGGTCCCATCTCCATATTTTCCTACCTTTTACCAATTTTTTCAGTTTTGATCTACAGATCATAACCAATAAATTGTGGTCCGAGTCCACATCTTCCCCTAGAAATACCTTAAAATTTAAAATATGGTTCCTAAATCTCTGTCTTGCCATTAAATAATCAATATGAAACCTTCCGATGTCTCCACGTCTCTTCCACAATACTGCCCTCGTTTATGATTCTTAAACCAAGGGTTAGCGATGATTAAATTATGCTCTATGCAAAATTCTACCGGGCGGCTTCCCCTTTCATTTCATCCCTCTCTATTTTTCCTTCTCTACCGTTTCCTGTAATCGAATTCCAGTCCCCCATCACAATTAAATTTTCGTCTGCTGTAACTATCTGAATAATTTCTTTTATCTCGTCGTAAATTTCTTCAATCTCTTCATCATCTGCGGAGCTAGTCGGCATATAAACTTGTAAGGCTGTGGTAGGCGTGGGATTCGTGTCTATCGCGGCTACGGTAATGCGTTTACTTAGCTGTTGATAGCATATTACCCACATTCCTATTTTTTTTAAACCCACTCCTGCATTACCCTACAAACTTGTATTCACCTGTTCAGAAGTCCTGTTCCTCCTGGCACCGACTTCACTGATTCCCATTACATCTAACATCAGTCTATCCATTTTCCTTTTCAATTTTCTAATCTACTTGCCCGATTAAAGGATCTAACATTCAATGCTCCGATCCGTAGCGCGCTAGTTCTTTTTCTCCTGATGACGACATCCTCCTGAGTAGTACCTGCCAGGAGAGACCAATGGGGGACTGTTTTACCTCCGGAATATTTTATCCAAGAGGACGTCATCATCGTTTAACCGCCGGCCAGGATGGCCGAGCGGTTCTAGGTGCTGCAGTCTGGAACCGCGCGACCGCTACGGTCGCAGGTTCGAATCCTGCCTCGGGCATGGATGTGTGTGATGTCCTTAGGTTAGTTAGGTTTAAGTAGTTCTAAATTCTATGGGGATTGATGACCTCAGAAGTTAAGTCACATAGTGCTCAGAGCCATTTGAACCATCGTTTAACGTTACAGTAGAGCTGCGTGCCCTCGGGGAAAATTACGGCTGTTGTTTCCACTTACTTTCAGTTGTCCGCAGTAGCAGAACACCAGCGCCGTTTTGGTTGATGTTACAAGACCCGATCAGTCAATCATCCAGACTGTTGCCTCTGCAGTTACTGAAAACGCTGCTTCCCCTCTTCAGGAACCACAAGTTTGTCTGGCCTATCAACAGATACCTGTCCGTTGCGGTTGCACCTACGGTACGGCTATCTATATCGCTGAGGCACGCATGCCACCTCACCGACGGCAAGGTCTATGGTTCATGGGGGATTGATGCCATAGGCTACGGAAAACGTGTTAAATAATTAAGACAGTACGGCAACAATTATAACTTTTCATGTGAATTGAAGTTGGACGGGGAGAAAAGGGAAGGGATTACTGATGTCAGCTGCATCAGGATATTATGCGGAGTCAGCGGTGACGAGTGAAAATGTGTAACAGATCGGGATTCGAACCCGGGATCTCTTGCTGACTAGACAGATGCGTTAACCACTCCGCCATCCGGGACACGATGTTATTGCAACTGCACGGACTACCTTGGCACGCCGTATGACAACACACATTCCCACTGATCGCCATCTATCTCCAGTCCCTGTCCATTTCCTCCATGCTCGCTACTCTGAGATTTCCGTAGGAGGTCGGTCGTACTTGTGCATCCACACTGAAGAAGGTGGATCCATTGCCCATCTAGGTGAAACAGTTATACGATTAAGTGGTGTCTGTTCTTTGGGACAAGTCCTAAGGAGCAGACACCACACATTCGGACGCTTTTTACATGAGAGGGATGTTAGGGCCAATAGAACGACTGAACAAGAAGTTGTGACACACACACACACACACACACACACACACACACACACACACACACACACACTAATGCGGATGCGTTTATGCTTAAAACAGTACCTGTCTTTCTGAACTTACCTGGTAGATATGAGAAGTAATAAAATTCCAAGTACATAAAACTGTGTGTCATTTGCCATGTACCAGCTCCACAGCATACACTGAAATAATGAGAACAAAGCATTTGATAATCTGATTCTCAAATTAGGAGTGTGTTAACTAAATACTTTTAATTTGAAATGCCTCTATGGATAATTTAATTTTCTTTTGAACTGATAGGAAACATGGCATACCTACAGATTAACCAGGGTAAATTAATTTCATGTTAAGAGGTAGCTTTGTTATTAGGTGTTAGACGCAGCACATGAAAGCTAACTCTGTTAAGTAAATGAACATGAGATAATTCGATTTTTAACTTCTAACATATAAGTGTATGAAATATTTTGATGGATTTTTCCTAAAATTTATTACGTTAGTCTATGTTCCAAATTACTGGGAAATTTGCAAGTGGCTCTACAAACCATATATTCACAGATAGTTTTAGCTCAGCGTTAGTATGATGAAGGATTGTCAGTATTAGTACATATTCACAAATAACAATTTGTGTAAAAAAATAAAATGAAACCATTACGAACACGAAGGACACCTTCTTAGTTTTTGACAATCAACAAGCATGTATACAGGGGGTAGACAAAAATATGGAAATACCAAAAACACAACACATTACCATGCATGATACGGTGTTGGAAACCCGTTGGCACTCAGAACAACTTCCAGTAGTCTCGGAATGGATAAATGAAGGTCCTGTGCGGTTTTTAAGGGAATCTTAAATCATTTTTCTTCAAAATAGTGACTAGTCCAGATAACCACTATGGAGATGAATAGCGACCACGCATCGTTCTCTCCAAAGTAGGCCACAAAGACTGTATAGGATCCTGATCTGGTGACTTTTGGCCAGGACAGATGCGACAATTCACCCTCGTGCTCACAAAACCGAACTGGTTGTGAACAAGAGGCCTGTCACCATTGGAGAAGAAATACTGCGCTTTGGGATGGATAATCCTTGGGAGTAAGGCAACCTTGCAGAGTTGTCATGGGGTCCATGGCATACCACGATAACACCGCTCAAAACATCACCCAGCCTCCGCCATGTTTCGCTCTTGGGTAATGCACTTTGCCATAAGTTGCGAAACATTGTGAAAAAGAAGTCATCCAACCAAATGACTTTCTTCCACTGCTTCGCAGTGCAGGATTTGTGGCTTCGGCACCACGTTTTTCTGTGTCGGGCTTTTCACCACTGATGTGTGATTTTGGAATTCCAGCTCACCCTGCAGTTCCTTGCTTGTGGCGCTCCCTTCGTGTTGTTTTGGTGTTGACTGGGTTCGCGAATACGACATTCAATTCTGCAGTGACTTTTGCAGCTGTCGTCCTCTTATTTTTCTTTATGGTCCTCTTCAATGTTACTGCTACTCGACACACACTTTCGTCCACGTTGTGAGTTAGCGCGTGATGTTTTTCTCCGCTTTCTCTTCTATGCGGTATGGATGTTCGATACCGTGCCTCATCGAACACCAAAGGCTTCGGTTACCTTGTTTACGAAAGCACCCACCATCCGAGTAGAAATAATTTGTCCACGTTCTAATTTACTGAGCGCTGATATAATGCACTCACAACTACACAGATCACTATTCTGACGACGACTGACGCTTCCGGTGTAGTGAGGACATTGCGAAGGTGGTGGTCAAATACAACAGCGCAACCTGTAGGTTTGGCCAACACCTGCAGTTTTGTTCAAGGATGCATTTCTCGTGGTGTTTCCATATTTTCGTCTAACCCCTGCATCTGAAGCCTAACATCATCCGGAAATCCCTACGACATTATTTAATATGTAATAACTGTTACAGATATTTCATGTCGATATGGTCACTACCGATGTCTGTACTCTCAAGATCATCGTCCAGTTCATAAGAAATGCAATGAACAAAATATACCTCTTTACGCGACCTTTATTGAACTCATTAAGGGATTAGAATCAATAAACTGTGAATCTTTATGGAACATTACAGTTCTGTGTGGTTTTCCACAGAAATTTATTGCCACCTTGTAATTGCTCTAAACGGAGAGGATAGGATCTGTCAGTGGCAATGACTTTTTTGGTGAGCCATTCCTTATCAGTGCCGTTATTCAGCAAAGATGTATGAGTGTTCCTATACTGTTTTCCTACCATGTTGTTGCTGCTATTCAGTCAATTGTAGATGATATTCCTGCAGGAGTACAATTAACTTACAGGATGTATGGGAAACTTTAAATTGAGCCGTCTATAAGCAAGGGTCCTAAGACTTTCTGCAGCTGAGTTACAGTACGCTGATGATAACGCAGTTGTAACTTACTCCGATGAACAACTAGGATTAATCCTGAATCCCTTCTCCACAGCATGCATAAAGATTGGTCTCATATTGAATATAACTAAAACACAGATTCTTCACCTACCTCCATGTCGGGAGAAATGGGAAATACCAGTGTCACCATCGAAAGACAGACTCTTGGCTCCATATCCTCATCAAGTGCATATAATGATTCAGGAATTCAGTGCTGGAGCACCCTTTCCCAGATTATGATCCCGAGTGTGTGAAAACCATGACCTTAATGTTGCAACAAAGATCCTCGTATACATTTCAGTTGTAATTCCCACACTGCTTTGTGGATCTGAATCCTGGACATGTTACAGATGGCATCTTATATACTGGAACAATATAACTAGCGATTCCTGAAGGGATTCTGCATGTAACATGCAAGACAGACGCACAAATATACAATCAGTACACGAGCGATGGTTTTAAGATGCCAGTTACGAATATAATGTAGTCTGCATGCTCAGTAATCGCATTCCCAAACAAGTGTGTTACTCTGAGCTACCGGTGAGCAAAGGCTGTGTGGGAGGTCAGAGGAAACGATTTAAGGATGCAATTAAGGCTAACTGGAGAGGCGTCATACACTCCTGGAAATTGAAATAAGAACACCGTGAATTCATTGTCCCAGGAAGGGGAAACTTTATTGACACATTCCTGGGGTCAGATACATCACATGATCACACTGACAGAACCACAGGCAAATAGACACAGGCGACAGAGCATGCACAATGTCGGCACTAGTACAGTGTATATCCACCTTTCGCAGCAATGCAGGCTTCTATTCTCCCATGGAAACGATCGTAGAGATGCTGGATGTAGTCCTGTGGAACGGCTTGCCATGCCATTTCCACCTGGCGCCTCAGTTGGACCAGCGTTCGTGCTGGACGTGCAGACCGCGTGAGACGACGCTTCATCCAGTCCCAAACATGCTCAATGGGGGACAGATCCGGAGATCTTGCTGGCCAGGGTAGTTGACTTACACCTTCTAGAGCACGGTGGGTGGCACGGGATACATGCGGACGTGCATTGTCCTGTTGGAACAGCAAGTTCCCTTGCCGGTCTAGGAATGGTAGAACGATGCGTTCGATGACGGTTTGGATGTACCGTGCACTATTCAGTGTCCCCTCGACGATCACCAGAGGTGTACGGCCAGTGTAGGAGATCGCAGCCCACACCATGATGCCGGGTGTTGGCCCTGTGTGCCTCGGTCGTGTGCAGTCCTGATTGTGGCGCTCACCTGCACGGCGCCAAACACGCATACGACCATCATTGGCACCAAGGCAGAAGCGACTCTCATCGCTGAAGACGACACGTCTCCATTCGTCCCTCCATTCACGCCTGTCGCGACACCACTGGAGGCGGGCTGCACGATGTTGGGGCCGACCACTGGCGACAACATCGATGTACTGTGGAGACCTCACGCCCCACGTGTTGAGCAATTCGGCGGTACGTCCACCCGGCCTCCCGCATGCCCACTATACACCCTCGCTCAAAGTCCGTCAACTGCACATACGGTTCACGTCCACGCTGTCGCGGCATGCTACCAGTGTTAAAGACTGCGATGGAGCTCCGTATGCCACGGCAAACTGGCTGACACTGACGGCGGCGGTGCACAAATGCTGCGCAGCCAGCGCCATTCGACGGCCAACACCGCGGTTCCTAATGTGTCCGCTGTGCCGTGCGTGTGATCATTGCTTGTCCAGCCCTCTCGCAGTGTCCGGAGCAAGTATGGTGGGTCTGACACACCGGTGTCAATGTGTTCTTTTTTCCATTTCCAGGAGTGTATTTATGTTAACAACTGGGAGATATCAGCCCTTAACCGTACATCTGCAGATCACAAGTCCATCGCGAGAAACTTCTTTTTGGAGGAAACAGGCAAAAAATAGCAACTGATGAGAGGCAGTGTAGAAAACGGAATACTGAGACGAACCTGGAACCATCTGTCACAATTGCGGCAAACTATGTACCTCTTGCATCTGTCTGTACGGTAACCACCGGACTCTCAGATGATTGGAAGACCAACCTACTCGCTACGACTGTTTGCTGTGACGATAATGATAGCCTCATAGACTGGTCTGACAACGTTTCTTCACGGGGTTATCAGTACTGCAATGCTGATAAGGAATGTTACGTATGTGATTCAAAATAACAGTGTGAGAAGAAAACGGCACAGAGGAAGTTCACAGCACGATAAAATTAGCAGTGGCGCTAGAAATGGCCTATCTTTGCGAATCCAACACTTAAGCGACATTACGAAACTATACATGGTGAGTCACTAACTATTACCACCAACAATAACTCCGAAAGTATGATAGAAACCGAAACGCTTGTGGGACAAAAGTTGCATGGGACAACGGGGGCCGTATTATGACGCTTGTTTTTTGTTGCTAGGTGGAGTCGCGTCAGAGATATGAAGGTAAACTTTTTTTTTAATGGGATGCTACAGTTTGATACTTATTTTCTGATAGTGATTATAGAGACAAATCCAATGATGCGTAACAGTAAGGTCTTTGACGGTCAACGAAGGTCAAAAAGATGGCATGAACGTCCGTTTAGAGAAGGTGTATGAAGTGATGGCCATTGGTATCAATGTAGTGCTGCCGTCTTCTTATCATGGATTGAGTGGTATTCTTTATCATTTCGGCACGTATCGAAGCACATGCACTGACAATATGCTCTCTCACATTCAAGAAAAAAATCCATACGCATCAAGTCTGGCGAACGAGCCGGCGACACATTTCCTCCGCGTCCAATCCAACATTTGTCCCACAAACTTTCCAGCTGCTATCATACTTTCGGGGTTATTCCAGGTGACAATAGTTAGTGACTCGCCCTGTATACGAATAAAGAAGTTTTGAAAAGTAATTGTGCCACTATTAAATAATGAACGTCACTAGGCTAACAAAACAAGTCTTAGAGTAGATCTTCGTACAATAAATTAACAAGAGAGATTTGAGAGATTAAACAGGATTTAAAAATACGTAATACGAAAAAGAAGAAGCAACAGTAAGAAGGAAGAAAATGTTAAAATTTGAAGGATTCTAAGATATAAGTGCGAAGAAAACAGGGACCAGGTGGTCTGAGGAAAGGAAAACGAAACGCGGTGAAAAGACGTAGATTTAAAAAATAGCAAACAAGTTGAATTTGAAATTTGGACATTGTCCCTCGTTGGCCATAATGGAGACAAAAAATTAGCTGCGGCTGAGATACATTAAGGAAAGTTACACGGGTAGTACTTACCATTTCTTTCCTGGGGAATAAGCTGTTTATATAAAGAGCGTTACGCCACCAGAAGTTTTCACAATTTATGTGGTCGAACACGTTGGGCTCAAATACTGACTTGTTATTCAGCCACTTCATACTCAGTTCTACCAAGCCTAACACATAAAGGTACACCGGAGTTAACCTGCCACAATAAAGAAAAAGTGTATTAAT
The DNA here is from genome assembly GCF_023897955.1 of Schistocerca gregaria. NCBI lineage: Eukaryota > Metazoa > Arthropoda > Insecta > Orthoptera > Acrididae > Schistocerca > Schistocerca gregaria. Next base: position 752,164,564 of record NC_064931.1, read on the forward strand.
TGTAAAGTCTAGTACGAAACAAAATAAAAAATCATTGAAATACATTAACAGAAGGAAGCAGGACTAGAATATTGCGCCTCAAGGTAGAAATAAATCGTTTTAAGTCAATGACAGTGGAAGTAGCATCAGAATTGAAGTAGTTTTTTCATAAAGAATTCTGAGGACTGAGAGGAGGAACCAACTTCCGTCACCTGGAAAAGAAATCTCCACGTGTTCATCTCTGTGCCTTTGTTGCCACGTAAAATATCATGCCGGACACTAATGAACACACACAATGAACCTTTTTGTCAATATCATTTCTCGTTGATCACGTAAACACTTCAATGTCGATTCTACAAATACTGTTTTGGTTTCCGTTTTTTGACTCCCACGATCTTTATTCAGCACATGTGAAGGCTCTTTCGCATTTGAATGGTGATTAGGGTGTCAGATTGCGATTTGCTTTTGAAACGTGTGCTATTGTGCGTGCACGGTTATTAAAATTCAGAGAAGTCTGTTTCAAGACAAAGTAAAAGCAGTGGAAAACAGTGGAAATTTTTTAACCTATTATTGGTGTAGCTCTCACTTACCTAATGAAACGATAGAACACGAGCTTGAAAAATTGCAGCACTCCTGATTTTATAGTGGCTGGAGCCCTTGTCTTGGTTTCATTGTCTTTGGAAGCGGCTGACCTGAGGAATAAGAAAGTTACCAGCAGACCACTGAAAAAGAAAAGAAACTATTAAATTTTTGTTGTTGTAATTGGAGTTAAATAACTGTTTCTACAAACATTTTTCATTGCATTTATTCCGATATAAAGTGCACCCGCAGTTGTAGTCGTAACTGAGGTTTAACCAAATTTAATGACGTCATTAGAAAGTGATAGGAACCTTTGAAAATGGATTGCCTAGTGGGTGGTTTTCAGGAGTGAACAGCCTCAAACTTACCGTGTGCTGATGGAATGTTCTTTCTTTTCCTGATGGAAATATGAATAGTGGTGGAGAGACAGTGATCATGTTTCAGGAGTGCGCTGAACAGGTTTTTTGAAGTCGTTAGAGATAGACCAGTAGCTCCTTTTTGCAGAAGGTGGGAAGCGGAGAAGTTCGTGGCTTTGGTGAGGAGACAACAGTAGTTCAAGACAATCAAGCAAGACTTCAATCAGTGCAGCTTTAAAATAAGTCCAGTATCAAAACATCGAGATACTTCACTGGTTAAGTGGGAAGGACGTACGTTCGTGCATGTAAATCCCCCATATATTAACATAAGATTCACATTACAGCCCACTGTGTTCTATGTTATTTTACGGATTAGTCTTGTCGTGATTAGACACTCAATGAAACATCTCCACGCGATAATTCACCATCTCTCAAAACAAGAGAGGTCATGGCAATCTGTTCGAAGTTCAACACACACTGGCACAATAATCAGCTTGATTTCGGTTTTTGGCTGTACCGCACACTTCTCGCTACAGTGTCACCCAGCTGCCAAAATTTAAAATTTCAGGACCATGAAGAATAGCAAATAACGAAAGGTCAGTTATTGAGAAGAATATATGATTAAATTCTTTGGTAGTTTTGGTATAAACAAAGTGAAAAATATATTACACAGACCTGTCACCTCTCTCAGGAACAACGGCCTTAGTCGAGTTGTGGAACGTGTCGAACAGAGGTTAGATGACAGATACGGTTACGTCATTCAGTGACACTTCAAATCTTTGCCAGAGTAATGACTGGTATGCCAGTCTCTCGGTAGCCCATGACCAGATGTTTTCAGTGGGTTAGAGATAAGGAGAACGTGTTGGCCAGGAAAACGGTCGAAAATACTTTGTACCGAGACGAGCAAGAACAGCTCGGCCAACAAGAAGTCTGACGTTCTAGAACACTGCCACCGACATTAATACGCAGAAATGTAACGCCTGCTGTCCAAACTACTGGCTCTGCGAACCAGAAGTGATCATGCCGAGTATCTAATGACACCTGTACTGTCATTCTAGGTGGTGGGCACGTATGGCGATGACAAACGAAATCTGACAACGTTAGTTCTCCTGGGGACCTAGGAACAGAGATACGCTCATTGTGATACTGCACACAGAGCCGTAATTCGTCTGAGAACAGGACGTTGTGCCTCTCATGTGTTCAGAGTTGTCGTTGGGCGTACCTCTGTCAGCGCCCCTTTCTCTGCTGTCGTGTCAATGGAAGCAGCAACAATGGTACGTGTGCCGACAGTCTTTGGTGCTCCATACATTGTCGCAAAGTCATTGTGGGTACTTGTCATGCTGTGGACAACCCCATGTCTTGACTCAAAGTGCTTGACTTGGCTGTACAATACTTCACGGCCAAGCGAACAATATGTCTGTCCTCTCGGGCGCTAGTCCCACAGGCTCGCTGAGATCCTGCGTTACATCGAATATGGCCCTCTCAAATCTATTGTTTTGTTCACATGACTGTCGTGGGATCCTGACTAACGCTAGCAGCAGTGTCACGGAACGGTAAACGGCAGTCTCCATAGGTCATGATCCTGTTACTGTTGAATTCCGACACGGACTGCTAGACATTTCTTCGTCTTACAACAGACATAACACGATCTTCTAACAAAAAATCAGCAGTTGAATGTGATTTCTGAGTGAGAAAACTGCAGCATTATCTTTCTTTATGTGCAGAATGTAGATGGCGGCCGGCCGCGGTGGTCTAGCGGTTCTAGGCGCGCAGTCCGGAACCGCGTGACTGCTACGGTCGCAGATTCGAATCCTGCCTCGGGCATGGATGTGTGTGATGTCCTTAGGTTAGTTAGGTTTAATTAGTTCTAAGTTCTAGGCGACTGATGACCTGAGAAGTTTAGTCGCATAGTGCTCAGAGCCATTTGAATCATTTGTAGATGGCGTTACTCCTGCCTATTCGGTGCGACTGAGTTGATATGCTAACTACTTGCATATTCAGATATGTAGTACACTTTGTGCCAACTTCACGCCTGTTGCATGCTATCTCCTTGATGCTGAAATTACAGTGACCAGCAGTGTATTCCAAACACAAGATTCCGAGATTTTTGTCTTCTGGTTTTGTGCTTCCTCATACCTTGCAGTCGGAGTGTATCAAGGTGCACCCGATTCATCAGGGTAGGTGACCTCTTTGCAAGCTTCAATCGGCCAATGGCAGTGTTCCTGCACCCGTGTTAATCTCTGTATTCAGTGACGTGGAGTGAGCAGAGCAGCACCAATGGGCTGGTAGCTTCTGTATCCAGCAGCTGTAGAGAGGTTGTGGACGTTATCGCTGCTTACTGGACAGAGTTATACAGGAATGAGTTAGCGGTGGCTGACACCGTTGTGCCACGTTTATACAACGATAAAAATCTCACTAGGATGTGGCAAGCCCTGTCTTCTAGACAATGTTCCTCACAGCAGTTGATTGGTGGCAGTTGTTTTTCCCGAATTGAGGTGCACATTGTACAATCTCATCACCATGGCTTATAGAAAACCCAGTAACTGGCCGATCTCTGACATCGCATCCATCGGGCATCCACGATTTGGCCACAATAAAATGTACTGATATCGTGTGTCTTACCCGTCGTGCGATCTGGCGTCACGCTGACGGCCAGTATAAAATCTGATGGCATTGCAGTCACACGTGGGGCCGAATTATTCCATTGGCGAAAGGGATGGCGCCATGACCTACCCCCCTCCCCCTCCCACCCCCCACCATCTCTCTCTCTCTCTCTCTCTCTCTCTCTCTGTCTATCACAGCAACGATTTGTAACTCATTTTTTTATGAGTGTAATAAGATCCATATCAAACAAAACCAAAGAAATGATGATGAATCTCTACTTGCATCCTTCGAAAATAAATTTCATTTTACTTGCATAATACCCGGAGTTTTCTTTCAACGTGTATTTAAGACTGAAGAATAGATTCCTGCCTCGTAGGTCCGTGAAGATCCAGTAAGAACATTTGTAACACATCGTTAAACTTACTCAGCAGGTTCCATAAGACCATGCGACCCATGCAACCCAAATCTAATTGATCACGTAACGAATCAATACATAATTCACACATAAATGTTAAGAAAATTTAAAAAGCAGAAAAGAAGAATATAAAAAATGAACAAAAACACAAAAAATATTTACAATAGTGCATACAATAATAATAATTTCTTTTAGCTCAACAGTCTGATATAAGTATTTCAATTGGATGCCTCTTCAATGACTCGCAAGTCCCTAAATTACACCAATAATCTTACCGGGAAAACGGAAAACGGAAGAGTCGGGTCGAACGTATCGATGTCAGTAGAGACGGGACACAAGCTTGGACCGATTCAAGGATGAGAAAGGAAATCTGCCGTGCTGTTTCAAAGGAAATTTAGGTAAATCATAGAAAACCTCAGTCTGGATAGCTGGACGCGGATTTGAATCGTAGTCCTCCCGAATGCGAGTCCAGTGTGCTAACCACTGCACCAACCCGCTCGATTTCCCAGGGGAACAGGACCTGCCGATTAACGTGGAATCCGAGCCACTTGTCGTTCCCGGTTAATCTTCACATCTCTGAGAGGTGAAATTAAATTGAAAGCAGCCTAAAAAATTTCCGTGGTTAGATCGAGATTCGAGCCCGCGACCTCGCGGTTTCCAGGCATGGACTTTACTACAGGACCAAAAGGCCCGACGTGAATGCAATAAATAACGCATTACAGTGCAAGGGAACCTGTACATAACAAACGGGGTGTGCCACAACGAACTTTTCAACTTGCATTTCAAACTCTGGGGTTATCACTTCTAATCTTTCAGTTTTCGTAGAATGGTAGAGTCCTGTTGATAATGAATAGGCACAATTTTCTGTACAGTGGTTAAAGAAATGTTATCTAAGTCTTTTTTTTTCGGTGTTGTAAATATCGTGTGACTAAGGCCTCCCGTCCGGTAGACCGTTCGCCAGGCGCAAGTCTTTCAATTTGACGCCACTTCGGCGACTTGCGCGTCGATGGGGGTGGAATGGTGATGATTAGGACACTTTTTTCACTAGCTGCTTATTTTTTACGACCCACCGTCTAATTTCTTATGGAGGGTCGTATGTTGCCACTTGGCCGCTGTGACTGGGTCCGGGGTCCGGTGTGACAAAGTAACACCACCCCGGCTCCCGTCCACACTCACACCGTTGCCCGTGTCCCGCCACGTGGAGACGGGCTCTATTTGTTTACATCCATTTGATATCTTTTTTTTGTGCAGCATTAGAAAAACGTATAACTAATACAAAATCAAGTGAGATATTAATAAACAAAACGAAATTAAATATTAGGGCAACACAACACCCAGTGCCTGAGCGGAGAAAATCTACGACCCAGCTGGGAATCGAACCCGGGCCCTTAGGATCGACACTCTGCCGGGCTGACCACTTCTTTTTTTTTTTAAATTGGTCTCATTTTGTTCGATTTTGTTCGTTGCGGATGTCCCATGACACCCGTTCAAGTTCAGTGTTGAGCCGTTGACTCAGTTTTTTTATTACAGAGGGCAGCTAACTTTATGACCGAACACCCTGAGCTACCGTGCCGGCAAAATTATGAGACTTACGCGCTACCTACTGCGCTACCGAGGCACCACTGAGCTGCCGGGGGCGGACTTTTCAGAGTTCACTGAGTGAAGTTGTCACTTCATTTTTAGCGAGTGCTATTAACTACGAGGAAGGATATGTTCAGGGATAACAACGTTAAAGTCCCAGACGTTTGAACAACGCCCTGCATTAACAACACGAATTCACATTGCACATAGTTCATACTGTCTTTTTCTGGGATAAGAATATTCATTTTGAATGCATAGAGTTACGCCATACGATATAACAGAACTGAAGTATGCAGAGCACGCGACCATATTCGTTTCAGTGTCAGAGTAAAGATAGCAGCTCTTAGTTTCTGCACAAGAACCTGAATATGATACGTGCAAGAATGTTTCCCTCCATCTTCAGAACGAATAATTTAAAACGTTTGGCCTCACAGGTTATTTGATTACCTGGTGTCAATAAAATTTCATATTGCCTGTAGGTTTCTGCCTCGGAATCTTCGGTCGACGTTCATTTAACGCTTTCCTGGCGTTTCACTAGCAAGTGTGGTTGGCGTTGTGTTAAAAAAAAAAAAAACGTTGTGAGGCAGAAGTCAACAGGGAAATCGTCAACAAATGGCCACGATAGTCTCAACAATAAAACTTCGGTTGCACAGGAGTTTAATGTCAGGAAGTGAATGCACGGTGTTTTTCGCAGTTAATAGTCAATCTGTTTTCTGTAAGTCACGAGCTAAAAATGGTTCAAATGGCTCTGAGCACTATGGGACTCAACATCTGAGCTCATCAGTCCCCTAGAAGTTAGATCTACTTAAACCTAACTAACCTAAGGACATCACACACAGCCATGCCCGAGGCAGGATTCGAACCTGCGACCGGAGCAGCAGTGCGGTTCCGGACTGAAGCGCCTAGAACTGCTCGGCCACAGCGGGCGGCATCAAGAGCTAATATTGTCCACTGCCCTATTTGCTAAATCATTTACAACATATCACCCGTCTTTCAGAGTGACACTTGCATCATCTGACAATAGAAAAAGATGCATTGTCCTGAGCCACGCATTATAGCCAGTGACGATAGTGCAATGAGAATCTCCCGAAGAACGGTGGAGAGGAATACGATGAGCATCCTTATCTTTGAGTGTTAGAAAGGAGTCGGATGAAACAGAAATTGGAATGCCGACTGGGTGATTACGGACGGCTCTTAACCACTGCACTGCCACCGGTAACACCGGTTCCCTCCTAATCACCGAAGATAAGCAACGTTGGGCTCGGCTAATACTTGGATGGGTGACCGTCTGGGGAAAACTGGGTGCCGTTGGTTTTAAGGACACCCAAGTCGCCGAAGTGACGTCTAATTGAGAGACTTGCACCAGACTGTGGTGCCACGCAACCACTGCGGCACGTCCCTCGGTTAAACAGAAACTAATAAAAACGAGAAAGAACTGTGGCATCACGAGACCCGGGTTGCGGCAACAGCTGTAGTAATCCCGTAACAAGAGAGTGGTGAAACCAAAGGGATACAGATCGTGTGTGTACTCCGCTGAAAGGGAGGGGGACCTTGCCTTCAGGAAGTGAGAAGCCCCTAAAGAGGGCAGGCACGTGGAATTCGATAGCAGCGGGCCAAGCAATTACCTGGGAGAAAGTCTCCAATAAAAAGAGGAAGTCCGGAGGCCTTGAGGGGTCAGCTCAGGTACGCGGCTGGCTCAGCTGAATTACGTTAGACCTATCACAAGCGTCAGGGCCACAGCTACGAAGCGCAGCAGACAACGAGAGACGGTTGACCGTCAAATGCATGTCATTATCGTAACTGTGACACATAGGTAATTTCCGTGCACGTTTTATCAGATAAATTGTTATTTAAGATTTCTTTCATGTATGAAAATACATCAACAAGATGGAGTAGCGTGGAGAGATCAATGAAACCAGACTTCAGCCTGATACAACAGCAAAACTCTTTCTGTTAACATGCAGTGTCACCACTACTACTTAAACCGTCTTCGAAATAAGTATTTGGTGCGGTTTTGTTGAAGAGAGTGTAGTGGTTTCCGTGTGAGTCCATTTATAATTGGGAAAAGTATGCAAAAGCAAAACTAGGACGTCCGCGTGCTGTTTGCATCGCAATTCCACCGATGATATGTACGAACGTATATCCCAGCCATACCATCGCTAACTTTGGAATGTTTACATCGTTATATTTGGTTTCTGGAGAGATCTAGGAACCATTGAGGCAATACTAATCATCCGAATTATCTTGAACGAAATTCTGAAGTTATCAGGGATAAAATATTGGGACCAAATCTTTATCTAGGGTTTGTACAGAAGCCAGAGAGCAGTTCTAAGAGTCGAGTACAGGTAATGGAGATAGAAGTTGAGGAGTGAGAAATAGTTGTAGCCTATCCCTCAGATTTTTCAATCTTTGTTAGAGCAAGCAATAAAGACACGTAAAGAGGAATTTTGAAAAAGAGCCGAAGTTCAGGGGGAAGAAGAAAACCTTTCAAGTTTGTAGATGGCATTGCAATTCCGTCAGAGACGGCAAAGGAGGTAAAAAATGAATTGAATAGAATGGATAACGTCTTGAAACAAGCTATATGATGAACATAAGTAAACCACAGGAATGTAGTCTAAGTTGGGGAGTTAACTTACGAATGAGATGATAAAATCTGAAATAGAAAATTTTGATGACACAGGATATAAATTCAGATGTCAGGAAGCCTTTTCTTAAATTGTTCGCCTGGAGTGTAGCCTCACGTGGAAGTGAAACGTGGAAGATAAACATTGCATACAAGAAGAAAATAGGGGGTCCTGATAATTCTGCTACTGAAGAATGTTGAAGATTTAATGGGTACATCGAGAAATCATTTAATAAGTAGTGAATCGTGTCGGGAACAAGAGAGCTTTACTGGCACAACTTGACTACAAGAAGTGATAGGTCAACAGAACTCATCCTCAAACACCAAGGAATAGTGCAATAGGAAGCCGACGAAAGTGTGGCGGGTAACAGTTGTAGAATGAGATGAATAAACTTATACAGGATAGACTAGCGTGGACAGCGACGTAAAATCACTTATCGAACTGCAGACTACAACAACCTATTCTGCTTCGTGATTCCATTAAAATAAGAATTAAAATTATTTCATTGACGTGCGTAAGTGTAGTACACGGTTACAAATAAGGTTTAAATTTTTGTCTAGGTTTGGCACAACTTTCGAAACATCATTTTGAGTTTACAATGTCCTTACCTGATGAAGAAAAACGTATCCACGGAAAATGTTGCGTTGCTAATAGTTTGGTACATGATGCTTCTCTCAGTGACACTCCGTAGCGTCTTGTTTTCTGAAATATGAAGAGCCAGTGTTTAACAATCAGTAGACGAAAGAGTTCAATATACCGTTGTTTTCCAATAAACTGAAGTCAAGTCGTTTGTACCTGAATTCACAATCGAAGCATTAATCTGTCCAACAAGTAAAACTAGGTGTGTTAAAACTTCCACTTGGCACTTTTAATTCATCTTGTATATTTAAAAATTGATAAATAACTGTTTACTAACCTGCAATAGAGAAAACCTGCAGGTAAGTATGTACCATGATGACCCAAGCCAAGCTTAGGAAACGCATCCCGTGGACACATCCCAGAGCTTCGTCTGATCCTTCACATTTCAAGATTTTTTGCCCGTTTATGCGTGCCGAAAATGCGAGAAGCAGCATTGAACATTTCCCTGAAAGGCAAAGATAAACATTAAAAAGCTAGCCATGGAGTACAAACAGATTCATTAACGATGTCGATATGTGTGCTTTATTTTATATTTTTATAGAATGTAATTTCTCCTTAGCAATGAATCTGAAATTACCAAATACAGTAACATATGTTCACAAAAATTGTTACCAGTCGTGTCTAAGCTAATAGAAGGTATAGCATGTAGACAGTGTGACAACTGCTTGGAGAATGTACATTGATTCTCAATGGAAATAACTCATTAATTTCAAGGCTCAGCAAATTCTGTTCTCTAAATAATACTTATTAAGACAATTATTACTGATTTCCAAGAATTCTTTTCACAAAATCTTTTAATACTCGAGATCGCAAACAAAACTACAGTACACGATGACTAGTTTCGGTTGCTCATACACCCATCTTCAGATCAATTGTAAAATCAAGCGTAGTGTCAGCTGGCTAAACGAGGCTGGGACCCAACGTCTGCACATCTCAGTGCATTCTCATACAAGAGTCTCTCAATAAAATTTTGGCTATAGTAGTGAGATAAAGCGATAAGTATTCAAGACCATCCTTTGCAACATTTTACATACGTCGTCGATTAAGTAAATTGTCAATCATAAAAACTGTATGTACATGTATGCAGGTAGGCCTATTAGTAACTGACACATTCAAAATCTTAGGCAAACTACAACTCTGAATGGGTCACTTATTACTAGAACTACTTGCATCCCTCTACGTAGTATTTTTATAGTTGACAAGTTACTTGTGTAACGATGTTGCATGCAAAATGTTGTGTACTAACGACTGACATTTTACGGATGGACTTGAATGCTTGCCGGCTGGAGCGGCCGTTCGGTTCTAGGCGCTACAGTCTGGAACCGCGCGACCGCTACGGTCGCAGGCTCGAATCCTGCCTCGGGCATGGATGTGTGTGATGTCCTTAGGTTAGTTAGGTTTAAGTATTTCTAAGTTATAGGGACTGATGACCTCAGAAGTTAAGTTCCGTAGTGCTCAGAGCCGTTCGAACTATTTTGAACTTGAATGCTTATTGCTTCATCTTATTTTACTTAGATAGACTCTTGAATGGGAATGCACTGTGATGTGCAGCCATTGTATCCTAGCCTCATTTTACAAGCTTTTACTACGCTTGACTTTATAATCGATCTGAAGATGGTCGTATGAACAGCCGAAACTAGCCATCATTTAATACATTTTTATGTGTGATCTTGACTGTTACAAGATTTTGTGATAAAAAGTTTTTTAAAAACTTTTTGAAAATACTCTCCTGAAAATTGAAATAAGAATACCGTGAATTCATTGTCCCAGGAAGGGGAAACTTTATTGACACATTTCTGGGGTCAGATACATCACATGATCACACCGACAGAACCACAGGCACATAGACACAGGCGACAGAGCATGCACAATGTCGGCACTAGTACAGTGTATATCCACCTTTCGCAGCAATGCAGGCTTCTATTCTCCCATGGAGACGATCGTAGAGATGCTGGATGTAGTCCTGTGGAACGGCTTGCCATGCCATTTCCACCTGGCGCCTCAGTTGGACCAGCGTTCGTGCTGGACGTGCAGACCGCGTGAGACGACGCTTCATCCAGTCCCAAACATGCTAATTGGGGGACAGATCCGGAGATCTTGCCGGCCAGGGTAGTTGACTTCACCTTCTAGAGCACGTTGGGTGGCACGGGATACATGCGGACGTGCATTGTCCTGTTGGAACAGCAAGTTCCCTTGCCGGTCTAGGAATGGTAGAACGATGCGTTCGATGACGGTTTGGATGTACCGTGCACTATTCAGTGTCCCCTCGATGATCACCAGATGTGTAGGGCCAGTGTAGGAGATCGCTCCCCACATCATGATGCCGGGTGTTGGCCCTGTGTGCCTCGGTCATATGCAGTCCTGATAGTGGCGCTCACCTGCACGGCGCCAAACACGCATACGACCATCATTGGCACCAAGGCTGAAGCCACTCTCATCGCTGAAGACGACACGTCTCCATTCGTCCCTCCATTCACGCCTGTCGCGACACCACTGGAGGCGGGCTGCACGATGTTGGGGCGTGAGCGGAAGACGGCCTAACGGTGTGCGGGACCGTAGCCCAGCTTCATGGAGACGGTTGCGAATGGTCCTCGCCGATACCCCAGGAGCAACAGTGTCCCTAATTTGCTGGGAAGTGGCGGTGCGGTCCCCTACGGCACTGCGTAGGATGCTACGGTCTTGGCGTGCATCCGTGCGTCGCTGCGGTCCGGTCCCAGGTCGACGGGCACGTGCACCTTCCGCCGACCACTGGCGACAACATCGATGTACTGTGGAGACCTCACGCCCCACGTGTTGAGCAATTCGGCGGTACGTCCACCCGGCCTCCCGCATGCTCACTATACGCCCTCGCTCAAAGTCCGTCAACTGCACATACGTTTCACGTCCACGCTGTCGCGGCATGCTACCAGTGTTAAAGACTGCGATGGAGCTCCGTATGCCACGGCGAACTGGCTGACACTGACGGCGGCGATGCACAAATGCTGCGCAGCTAGCGCCATTCGACGGCCAACACCGCGGTTCCTGGTGTGTCCGCTGTGCCGTGCGTGTGATCATTGCTTGTAAAGCCCTCTGGCAGTGTCCGGAGCAAGTATGGTGGGTCTGACACACCGGTGTCAATGTGTTTTTTTTTCGTTTTCCAGGAGTGTATTAAGGTCACTTGTCTCCGTGTCCTGACTAACTCATGAATTAAAGTTATGAATGAATTGTTCAACACATATGTAGGACACATTTAATACAGTGAAATTAAAAAAAAAGTAAAAGAGAAATATTCGACGAAGGCGTAGCTCAGGAACATACACCACGCAAATTTTCACCACATTTTATCACTTTTAAAAATTATTAAAAATTATGTCGACTGTAACACGATTTTCCGTATGTTTTCTTAAATGACAAATGTTTCCTATATTTTTACTGTATTTTAAACAAAAATGTTTTGTTTCTCTTAGGGTATCAGAGAATTAACGATTACAAAGCGAGGCCAAAGCATGAGAGCTTGTAAGACCAAACTGATGTTGGAGTACTAAAAATCCACAACGGGTAATGGGCAAATGTAAATAAATTGCTTATACCTTACTTGGGCATGATTGTTGTATTCAAGTATAATCCTTATAGTTCTCATTATAGACACGTTTTTGGTAATGTCTGATTTCGACAAAATAACGAACTGATTTTGTAACTGGTGAGGAACTACGCAGAAAAAAGGCACATTGAATGACGACAGGAAAGATCTGTGTGGTTTGCACCATTTACTTGCTTGAGTTTGTTGTGTCACAGGGAAGGGAAAGTGTGAGGTGAGAAGCGTGAGTTTAGTTACCGGCAGGTGCGGCGGCGGATGCGGCCGCCTTGTCAGCCGGCGGGCGGCGCCAGCGCAGCACCAGGTCGTACACCGTCCCCGCAGCCATCAGCACCAACAGCACCGCAGCCACGCCCCTGCGGACACACCAAGGCACCGTCACAAACCAGTCACGCAAACACTATTTGAAAAACCTCCGCTTTTGATTATAAAATACAGAAACAAGCAAACATCGTCATTCTCAACGGAGACAATCTTCAGACGTACAAGTAGCTTGGCATGTTACAACATCATTACTTTTCACAATATATATAAATGACCTTGTAACCTCCCAGCAGTAAAAATAGTTATATGTATAACATTCACATTCAGTGTAACCTCGCAACAGCTTATTATTCCGTAACCTCGCAATAATAACGTGACTAACTTCCCAATAAAAAAATTGTGGCTCATATATAACCTTTCAATAATTAACTGTCTGCCCCCGGTAGCTGAGTGGTCAGCCGGCACGGTAGCTCAGCGTGTTCGGTCAGAGGGATAGCTGTCCTCTGTAATAAAAAAACTGAGTTAATCGATCAACAACAAACATAAGCTACGGAAGCACTTAGTTTACGAGCACCGGCAATTTGTCAATGTTCGGAATCATTTATCTTAGGCGTAATGCACTCACAGCTACACAGAAGATTGTCACAACGACAGCTCACATTTACTAAATATTGAGAACTTTGCACAGGTGCCGTTCGTGGTCAAATACAACAATACAACCTGCCGGTTTGGGTAGCATCTGAGTTTATGTTCAGTGCATTCATTTCTCGAGGTGATTCCATATTTTTGTACAACCACTGTACATCTCGTAAAAGACCAGGGAGGTAAAATTGGAGAAAGTAAAGCTCATTGCCGGCTGGTGTGGCCGAGCGGTTCTAGGCGCTACAGTCTGGAGCTGCGCAACCGCTACGGTCGCAGGTTCGAATCCTGCCTCGGGCATGGATGTGTGTGATGCCCTTAGGTTAGTTAGGTTTAAGTAGTTCTAAGTTCTAGGGGACTGATGACCTCAGAAGTTAAGTCCCATAGTGCTCAGAGTCATAGGATCATAGTAGAGCTCACTCGGAGGCTTACCAGTAATCACTCTTCCCATTCGTGGCTGGAACGGCTGGAATAACAAAAGGGAGAAGTAACAGTGGTACGCAAAGTACCCATCGCCACATTCCAGAAGATGGCTTTCTGAGAACAGATGTTGATGCAGAAAGGAAACTCTGAGTATACACCGTGACAAGCTGTCATTAAATAACATTACAGAACTTAACGTTTTGCGAAAGTAACTTTGTGACGTTTACTGCCACAGAAGAGGAGATTGGTCCTTCCGTGCATGTGGCAACGAACCGTGTAAACACGTCGGAAGCTCCTGTATTCAAACCGTGGCGCCATGCCGTCTTTACAGACGAGTCTCAGTTCTGCGCGCAGTGACAAGATGTACGAATGTGTGGGTGCTTCGCGGAGAACGAACGTCGCCAGATTTCATCCATCACCATTATACGGGCCCAGTACCTGGGGTGACGGTATGAGGTGCCATTGGGTACACAACACTTTCATCTCTGTTTCGCGTAGCTCAACGGCACCTGTTGTATTTCTGACGTGTTCAGTCAGGTGGTCGTGACCTATCTACAACGCGTCTCTGACGTTATCTTCCAACAAGATAACGCAAGACTGCATGTTGGCCGGGCTGTCATAACGTACATTAATGCAGGCAGTGTTCTATTGCTGCACTGGCAGCACCCTCTCAAGATATATCACCCACTGAAAATATCTGTTCGTGCGTTGCTGAGAGACTGTCACGCTAACACGCATCTGCCACTACGACTAACTCAGCCATAGAGAGAAGCAGCATAGAATGACATACCCATATCTGTCTTCCAAGCTCAGCTCGACCCGATGTCCAGCCGTGTTAAAGCCTTGTTACTACAAAAAAAAAATAATCTTGGTGTCGTAATTTTAATGTTCAGCAGTGTGTCGTTTTGTATGAACTCCATATCAGCATCACGGAATGACAGGAGTCAAATGTTTCCACTACTATGTCGCTGCTAGCGAAGATATAAAAGGTTGTCATCAGGTCAGGCAATTTTCAATCAAAAGTTTAATTTAACATCGTTCTGCCACCTCTTCATTCAGTGAGAATCTCTGCTGGTTGTCGCACGTCATGGCCCGTAAGTGGGCTAGAAGGTGCTATCTAGCAAACATACTGAGTGTGAATAAGCAGAAACTGCTAAAATAAGATGTTCTGAAAGAACAATCTGAAACTAAGCAGTTAACTAAAAACCTCCTGCACTTGAAGTTGCACCTCAAGAGTCATAAATGATGATGATTTTGGTTTGTGGAGCGCTCAACGGCTTGGTTATCAGCACCCTTACAAATTCCCAATCTTTGCACTGCCCAGTCTCGCTATTTTTCTGAATGATGATGAAATGATGAGGACAACACAAACTCCCAGTCCCCGAGCAGAAAAAATCCTCACTTTGCCCAGGAATCGAATCTGGGACCCCGTGATCCCGAGGCAGTAACGTTAACCATTAGATTACGAGTTGTGAACAAAGGATCAGTAATGCCATTCTGCATAAGAAAACGTAATTGAAAGATCAAATCACGCACTTAAAGCTAGAAGGTATACAAAAGCTTTTCTTAATACGATAATTTCATGGATGTGCTACCTGTCTCCATTCCAAGATCGCTGGCGCACGCCTGTGCTGTAGCTTTCGACTCGAAGGTAAGTCAGTTCGAAACCTGAGGTGGATGAAATTTTCACTGTCGACATTTGTCCGGCAAGGGAAGGTGAGGTGGTGGCGTGAAATTTTCGACCACAAGACTTGGCGCCAGTATCCTTGATTAAATTTCAAACGTTTTCACAGAGTTCATGAAGTGAGTGCATGTGACACTGTTGATGTAGATTCATCAGTAAGATCCCCAGACGGCCTCCTTGCTGCTACTCAAAAGGAGTAAAGGACCATGAGGTTATAATTAAAGTGCAGCTACTCACAGAGGCCCGGTGTGGGCTGTAATTATCGTATGGCAGCGAAACTTAGGGAAATAATTTTCCCTAGAAAAAAAATTAGTTCCGATTTTGGCCACCAGATGCAAATCTGGCGTTGAGAATTTAAGAAAGACGTATAGAAATGATTCCATATGCAATGGATTAGAAACGGGACGTGGGCGGAAAATGCCAAACAAGTGAGAAAGGCATAAAGTTGGTTTTATTATTAACCATCGCTGACACAATTTGTTGAATATGAGCACTGAAAAGGGCGACGAGATGCTATACAGCTCTAGATTTGCACCTGGTGGCCAAAACATGAACTTTTTTCCCTCCTTTGTGAATTGGTTCCTCATTAATGCATTAGCATATCTACCGAATTTCGCTGCCATACGATAACTACAGCCCACACTGGGCCGCCGTAAGTAGCTGCACTTTAATTATAACCACCCGACATGTACCGGTACTGTGTTTCAATGTCTCCCCTGCTCTCTTCATCAAAAAACACAAACATTACACCACACGCCCAATACAGTCAGCTGCATTTAGTGGATACACTTAAGACACGTCATACTTCGTCGCAAGGGGCCACAGTGTGTGGCACAAGAAAACCTTTTCTGATGGATTGTTCGATGAATCGCTTGCTATGGCCCAGACAACAGTGCCATACCATTCTTCTCTCAGCGAAGGTGTATATTCAAAGAGTAGACGAGCCTTCCGTATGTGCTGTAGGGAAAGCGCCTGTACTATATCCATAAGCCAAATATCCTTAGATGACGTCGTAGTACCGAAAGTAGCAGTCAGCAATTTCTTCCCAAGTAAGGTATGACGGCATTCCTATGAGCTCGATATTTAAAGCGGTTTCACGTATTTGCGATGTGCTGAACGTCTACTCGCGTGCTGGACGGTATGGCACTTAAACTTAGATTCATATTCCGTAAGAGAGCATTGAATCAACTTTGGGAGTAGAGAAACTGCTTAAGTGATGAAACTTCCTGGCAGATTAAAACTGTGTGCCCGACCGAGACTCGAACTCGGGACCTTTGCCTTTCGCGGGCAAGTGCTCTATCAACTGAGCTACCCAAGCACGACTCACGACCCGTCCTCACAGCTTTAATTCTGCCAGTACTTGGTCTCCTACCTTCCAGACTACGCAGAAGCTCTTCTGGCGAAAGGCAAAGGTCCCGAGTTCGAGTCTCGGTCCGGCACACAGTTTTAATCTGCCAGGAAGTTTCATATCAGCGCACGCTCCGCTGCAGAGTGAAAATCTCATTCTGGATTCATCCCCCAGGCCAGGGCCTCCCAACCTTTTCAGCTGGCGGACCTCTTCTTCAGTCGAAAATCCATGGCGGACCCTTAGTCAGTCAAGAGTATAGTAACTTTAAATTTCAGAGCGAAACCCATGGGAACTGAAAGCTTCTTAATGCAAGTGCATTCCTCCCCCCCCCCCCCCCCCCCGTCCCCTAGTATCAGTAGTCTTTGGTTTAGAGATGAATGAAAACAACTTGAAATTGACGATCCAATTTGAATTCCCACTGTATCCAGACATTTACTAGTAGATTTACTCCCTTTGTGCAACACACTATAACCTGATTAACATTTCACACGTTGGAGCTGCCTTCCTCCAAGAGCAATCGACGTCACGTTTAAACTGCTCGCTGTTGACAAGCTGCTGCCTGTGGTCTGTTCACTTCCACTGTTTGGCAACTGTTGTGTAAGGAGCATGCATATTTCGTAACAGTCTCGTGTGTGTGTGTGTGTGTGTGTGTGTGTGTGTGTGTGTGTGTGTGTGTGTGGTTTTTTCGTGAAATCCGAAGAAAAATGTTCAAATGTGTGTAAAGTCTATGGGACTTAACAGCTGAGGTCATCAGTCCCTAGTCTCTCTCCTCTCTCTCTCTCTCTCTCTCTCTCTCTCTCTCTCTCTCTCTCACACACACACACACACACACACACACACACACACACACACACACACACACACATGCCAGAGGGAGGACTCGAACCTCTGACAGCGGGAGCTGCACCAATGTTTTCGTTTGTGTTGCCGACTGTCAAATATCATTGCCAAAGATCGAATGTTATTGCCAACTTTCGAGTGCTATACACATGTTTTTCAAAGGAAAAAAATAGTGATGAATTTGATTTTCACATTTTTATTCAATAATTTTACTCATTATTTTACACGATTTGGTGAAAGGTGGCCGCGGACCCCGTAGAAAGAGCAGGCGGACCCCTAAGGGGTCCGTAGACCACACGTTGGGAAGCTCTGCCCCAGGCTGTGGCTAAGCCATGTATCCGCAATATCCTTTCTTTCAGGAATGCTAGTTCTGCAAGGTTCGCAGAAGAACTTCTGCGAAGTTTGGGAGGTAGGAGACGAGGCAGAATTAAGGCTGTGAGGACGGGTCGTGAGTCGTGCTTGGGTAGCTCAGCTGGTAGAGCACTTGCCCGCGAAAGGCAAAGGTCCCGAGTTCGAGTCTCGGTCCGGCACACAGTTTTAATCTGCCATGAAGTTCCATATCAGCGCACACTCCGCTGCAGAGTGAAAATCTCATTGTGCTCAAGTGAAGCTTACCAGATGATGTGCAGCCTGGGGTCGGCGAGCACGCGGTAGCCGCCGGGCACGGGGCGCACGCGCACCACGCTCAGCTCTCGGCCCGCCCCCGCCGCCCCCGCCGCCTCCAGCAGCCGCGACACCTGCTGAGGCCCGCAGGACGCCGGCACGCAGACGCCCAGCAGCACGGTGCGAGTCTGCGCACGCCACACTCGCCTCAGACACGATACCACACAGCACCTTTACACTCGGGCAGTTACCCACTGTCATTTAGTTAACAAAATACGAGCTTACCGATTATCGGACCGCATTTGATACTGGATGCTCGACTTTCTACGTGACAGAACTCAATAATTAACTCTTAATGAGATAAATAAAGAGCTGTAGCGGTAATTTGCTCGGTAGTGTTATTACTGGTTACAATATACCTGGTGATCAAAAAGTCAGTATAAACTTGAAAACGGAATATATCACGGAATAAAGTAGATAGAGAGGTACAAATTGACACACATGCTTGGAATGACATGGGGTTTTATTAGAACCAAGAAAATACAAAAGTTCAAAAAATGTCCGACAGATGGAGCTTCATCTGATCAGAATAGCAATAATTAGCATAACAAAGTAAGAAAAAGCAAAGATGATGTTCTTTACAGGAAATACTCAATATGTCCACCATCATTCCTCAACAATAGCTGTGGTCGAGAAATAATGTTTGACAGCACTGTAAAGCATGTCCGGAGTTATGGTGAGGCATTGGCGTCGGATGTTGTCTTTCAGCATCCCTAGAGATGTCGGTCGATCACGACACACTTGCGACTTCAGGTAATCGCAAAGCCAATAATCGCACGGACTGAGGTCTAGGGACCTGGGAGGCCAAGCATGACGAAAGTGGCGGCTGAGCACACGATCACCACCAAACCACGCGCGCAAGAGATCTTTCACGCGTCTCGCAATATGGGATGGAGCACCATCCTGCATAAACATCGTACGTTCCAGCAGGTGTTTATCAGCCAGCCTGGGGATGATGCGATTCTGTAACGTATCGGTGTACCTCTCACCCGTCACGGTAGCAGTTACAAAACCAGAATCACGCATTTCTTCGACGATAAAAGGCGCGATAACGGTAGATGTGGTAAATCCAACCCATACCGTGACTTTCTCGTCGTGCAATGGAGTTTCCACGACAGTTCTAGGATTTTCGGTAGCCCAAATTCTGCAACTGTGGGCGATGACAGACCCTCGGAGCGTGAATTGAGCTTCGTCCGTCCACAACACGTTACTCAACCAATCGTCATCTTCCGCCATCTTTTGAAACGCCCACACCGCAAATGCCCTCCGCTTCACGAAATCGCCAGGTAACAGTTCATGATGCTGATGGATTTTGTACGGATAGCATCGGAGGGTACGCCTAAGTGCCAACCAACGGTAGTGTATGGAATGCAGGTGCGACGTGCGACTGCACGAGCACTGACTTCCCCGTGCATAGACGAACCGCCCGCCGGTGCGGCCGTGCGGTTCTAGGCGCTTCAGTCTGGAACCGCGTGACCCCTACTGTCGCAGGTTCGAATCCTGCCTCGGGCATGGATGTGTGTGATGTCCTTAGGTTAGTTATGTTTAAGTAGTTCTAAGTTCTAGGGGACTGATGACCACCGATGTTAAGTCCCATAGTGCTCAGAGCCATTTGAACCATAGACGAACCTAATACAGTCTCCATTTCTTCCTGAACTGTCTCAGCAGCATTACGTCTTGTGCTCGGTCGGCCACTACGGGGTCTATCGTCTAAACAACCCGTGGCTTAGAACTTCGAAATCATTCTCGCCACAGCTGCATTTGTCAACAGACCTTTACCCGTTCGAATCCCCTTCCTATGGCGATAGGATCGTAACTCTGAACTAGCACATTCCCCATTCTGATAATACAGCTTCACTTAAAGCGCCTTTTCAGGAAACGTTAACATGCTGCGACTGCTGGCGCACCTGATTATCTCTCTCATTACAGCTCCTTCTATACACGATTGTCATGCGCAGTCACTGACGTTTTGCTGTCCAGCGCCATCTGTCGGACATTTTGTGAACTTTTTTTCTTTGGTTCTAATAAAACCCGATGTCATTCCAAGGATGTGTGTCAATTTTTACCTACCTATCTACATTATTCCATGGTTTGGTTCAAATGGCTCTGAGCACTATGGAACTTAACATCTGAGGTCATCAGTCCCCTAGAACTTAGAACTACTCAAACCTAACTAACCTAAGGACATCACACACATCCATGCCCGAGGCAGGATTCGAACCTGCGCCCGCAGCGGTCGCCTAGAACCGCTCGGCCACTCCGACCGGCCATGAAGTTATCACTTACTCAGGATCTATGCACCAGTTATCACTTACTCAGGATCTCTGCACCCAAACTGCGTGAAAATGTAATAAAAAAAATGGCTCTGAGCACTATGGGACGTAAAATCTGAGGTCATCAGTCCCCTAGAACTCAGAACTACTTTAACCTAACTAACCTAAGGACATCACACACATCCATGCCTGAGGCAGGATTCGAACCTGCGACCGTAGCAGTCACGCGGTTTCGGACTGAAGGGCCTAGAACCGCTCGGCCACCGCGGCCGGCATTCCGTGGTTTATTAAGTTTTCAAATTTATACTTACTTTTTGATCACCTGGTACATAGCCTGACAAAAAGATTGAAGCACCCAAAATACATGATTGAATGTCGTTGTAACTTGGTGCACGTACATGCCATCGTCGGATACGCAAATAATTAGAGTTGTAATTCTCTGTGACAGGTTGAACGGCCAGTATAGAGCGTAAGTGTTGCTCGTGGTCAGAGTTGTTACCATGCCCTATTGGGGTTATAAGAGACGTGGACAGGGTCAGATGTTGACTGATCACTGTGAATGACACTGAGATGCAGTGTACTCATATGAGACAGCGTTATCAGTATCTGACAATTTGAAATCAGCCTCTTCCCGGCTCCGATTCCCGGCGGGGTCAGGGATTTTCTCTGCCTCGCGATGACTGGGTGTTGTGTGATGTCCTTAGGTTAGTTAGGTTTAAGTAGTTCTAAGTTCTAGGGGACTGATGACCATAGATGTTAAGTCCCATAGTGCTCAGAGGCATTTGAACCTTTTTTTTTTTTTTTAATCAGCCTCATTCTGGGTCTCCATTTAGCCAGCTGGTCGAATCGGGCAGTATCAGTATTTGTGGGGCATTCCGATGTGACGTTGACCTACTGTTACCTGCATGCAAACTTGAGGGCAGGCATACTTATCGTTAAGGTTCCGGTCGACCTCGTCCGACCTCCACAAGCGGGTACAACGGTAGTGTTCCGCAAGCAGACCGTACCCGTCTTGCATACGGCTGCAGTGCATTCTTTGCCCTAAATTCCTATTGCCCTTCTACTCAAGGCGGGTGTAATTTGTCTCGTGCGCCGTTCATCGCCAAGTGTGCGTCGACGGACAAAAAGAACTTTTCAGTGCCAGCAGAAAACTTGTGCGTTTAGCTGAAGACCGTAACGGAAGGAAAACTCAGGAGGCATTTATCTAGCTTTGAACGAGAAAGGGTCCATGATGACTTCGGTGAGAGGGGGGAGAGCTTAATACGAGCACTCAAAAATGACGACTGAAAGTTAGCGCACGTTGTGGTAGGTATGGAGCTGGAAGTCCTCAGAGTAGTTAATGACATAAGGAGCGGTCGCGTGACTGAAAAGTTGCTTACCTGTGGCGTCAGCGCGGGGGAGAGACGTAGACGGAGGCGCGCCACGTAGAAGGTGACTGGCCACGGCGCGCTGGGGGCGGTCTCGTCGCACAGCGTCTGCGAGCCCAGCCACAGGTCGTTGCCGAATAGGAACTGCGACGAGTAGCGACCGCTCGCGTCCACCACTGCAAAACACGCGGTCGCTGTCATCACGTCCCGAGGCTTATAGGCTGCTCCTCTCATTAAACATTGACTTCCGTGCTTCAACGGACAATTTAGTTTCTCCACCAACACAGCCACCACCCCACCCCACCACCATCACCATCACGTCAGCCCAGAAGCAAAATGCTCTTCATATCAAACTTCCTGGCCGATTAAAACTGTGTGCCGGACCGAGACTCGAACTCGGGACCTTTGCCTTTCGCGGGCAACTTTACTTTTGCCAGTACCTCGTCTCCTACCTTCCAAATATCAGCGCACACTCCGCTGCAGAGTGAAAATCTCATTCTGGAAACATCCCCCAGGCTGTGACTAAGCCATGTCTCCGCAATATCTTTCTTTCAGGAGTACTAGTTATGCAAGGTTCGCAGGAGAGCTTCTGTAAAGTTTGGAAGGTAGGAGATGAGGTACTGGCAGAAGTAAAGCTGTGACGACGAGGCGTGAGTCGTGCTTGGGTAGCTCAGTTGGTAGAGCAGTTGCCCGCGAAATGCAAAGGTCCCAAGTTCCAGTCTCGGTCCGGCACACAGTTTTAATCTGCCAGCAAATTTCATATCGGCGCACGCTCCGCTGCAGAGTGAAAATCTCATTCTAAAATGCTCTTCAGTCTGAACACACTGTCTTCGAGTGCACTTCCCACCAGTGAAAGTAAGAGCTTGCAATAAGAGCTAGACTTCCATAGGGAGACACTGGTGGCCAGTAGCTACGATGACGTTTCCATTAATAACGCCTTCAAACGAAGCGAAGAAGAACGAGTATCCAGAATGACCTTTCACTCTACAGCGGAGTGTGAGCTGCTTTGAAACTTCCTGTGCCGGCCCGAGACTCGAATGGAACCTTTGGCTTTTGCGGGCAAGTCCTGATTCTCACTTTATTTCTAGTCCGGCATACAGTTTCCATCTGCCACGAAGTTTCAGAATGATTTAAATGGTTCAAATGGCTCTAAGCACTATGGGACTTAACATCTGAGGTCACCAGTTCCCTAGACTTAGAACTACTAAAACCTAACTAACCTTAGGACATCACACAGAACCATGCCCGGGGCAGGATTCGAACCTGTGACCGTAGTAGCAGCGTCTAGAACCGCTCGGCCACAACGGCCGGCTTCAGAATGAGACTCCTGTGTATTATCTAAGGTTAACCTTGCGTCTAGCGTAACCGACTGCGTAGGCAGAGTCCTTCGGAAGAATGGTCTAAGGACTACGTTTTTCAGCCAACACAAGATACAAAAAAACTTCTTCCAGCTTACGACGGTGGTGCCTGACCGCCTCCACACTGCAGGAGCATATGAAGTGACGCTTACTTGTGGCAAAGTATACAGAATGTTAAAATTAAAGTCTCAATATTTAGAGAGATGCTAGTACAGACTAAAACAAGAACAAAATGCGCAGTGAATATGGGCTCAAAAATGCATACTTTTCTTTAACGCCCTGTTTATCTCCGAAACTGGTGGGACAGATAAAGAACGCGTTAAAGAGCACGAACGCTACAGACTTTTAAGAAGAAAGGTAAAATCAGCGATAAAGGAGCACTAAGAATAAACAATCTTACAGTAACATTACACATTGTAAGAACATACTCGTGCTAGTCAGAGAAAGTCCATGAAGCAGTCGAAATATCGAAGAATGAATACAATTTCAAGTGTTGGTAGTTAAGCTTTTATTCTTTGTGGCTACCTGCTATCGCGGAAGTGAACATCCAGCCACGGTGAGCGAGGAACGTCAGCAACTACCAGGACACAACCGAGCGGCACAACAACAATAATATTTTGAATTCCTCCTCTCTGTCACTATCTTCTTTCAATATTTACCCAATGACGACAGTCGACTAATAGCAACAGAAAGATTTTTCACAGTAACTACAATTATTCGAAAAAGGGCAGGAAAATAGCCTTTTATAAGTATTCAGCCATCCAAGGACACCAGTGGAACATGGAAGACTATCCAGGGAGGGGTTCAAATGGTTCTGAGCACTATGGGACTTAACATCTGAGGTCATCAGACTTCAACTGGCCTGTTACATCATCTGATCTTAATCCTGTCTGGGCCTGTTTGGAATAGTGAGTATAAGCCTAGCATTTATATCTGTGGGAAGTAATCCTCAATGAGTGGCTTCATCTGGATATGGCCTAACTGAAGAAACTTGTGAACTGTCTTTCTCGCTGAGCTGAGGCCGTTATGAGTACAATAGGCGGTTTTAGACGGTATTTGTATGATGTCTCCTGGGGGTGACTAAATTTTGGTCCGGTGTGCTTCTTTCAAGCCAGTGTTTAGCTTTTTGACAAATAATACGTCATTTATGATTCTTCGGAAACTGGTGATTATAGCTCTCTGCTAGATGGGATTGTTTATTCAGTAATTTGCGCGTCTGTAACTCTTAGATTCGTTTACTTTCAAACATTGATTGTACATAAATGCAGAGTTTAGCACATAAATTACTTCGGTGGGTGATAGAACAGACTCATCTCCGTGTTTTCAAAACACATCTTTATTCGGTTTTAACCGTTCTAGTTCATATACTTTCCTCGTTAGAAGATTTTTGAGTCTTCGTTATTTCTGGAAGCTTCTCCCGTTTCTGGAACAGATTACAGAGATCTGTGAATGCGTAGTGTCTCAAGAGGGAATCCTTTAATTTATTCTTCCACTCTCCACCACATGTTTAAGCAAACGCGTGTAAAAACGCTGTAGTTTATGGGCGGACCTCCTTAATTCACAGTGTCAACCAATTTACTTCCTCTTACTCAGAGTGTCCCAGAAGTCATGTTCAATATTCAGAGATACGTCAGGAATTATCGTTCGAAGTAACAAAGTCTCGCAACATCGGCTCTAAAATGCGTAACCTGAGAGCTATGAGGACACCTTGATTTCCGATCATGTGAAACAATTCTCTTCTACTACAGACCGATGACCGTCTGGTCCCTTTAATCCCACAAACCAACCACTCTTCTACTGCAGGCTCTTTGCATTTCATATCTTGAGAGGAGGTAGTATGGACCGTAACAAGGGGGGGGGGGGGGGAGGGAATTGCCGGCTGGACTGGCCGAGCGGTTCTAGGCGCTACAGTCTGGAGCCGTGTGACCGCAGCGGTCGCAGGTTCGAATCCTGCCTCGGTCATGGATGTGTGTGATGTCCTTAGGTTGGTTAGGTTTCAGTAGTTCTAAGTTCTAGGGTACTGATGACCTCAGATGTTAAGTCCCATAGTGCTCAGAGCCATTTGAAAGAAAAAATTGTCTGGTGAAGCATTTGTTCAGTAGAAGAGATACGTGTCACAGTGGCGATGATAACAAGTGCCCAAAGCCCTTAAGATATGGAATTTTAGCTCATGTTCACAGGATTCTTTTTTTATTTTGTTCGGTACTACAACCTTTGAAAATATGAATATCAAACAGCTTGCAGTAGAAGAGAATTGTTTCACAATATCGAAGATGAAGATGCGGTCATCATACCTCTTAACGCATGCATTTTAGAGGCCATGTGTACTGGACTTTCTGGATTCGAGCGATCGTTCCTGTCATACCCCTGAATAATTCCATTGTTCCTGGGACACCCTACATGTCTCTTCATATTCTGCTGCACACTTAGCGAAGTTGTACGCCATACCGTAATGTGATTGTTAACTTGCCACTAATTCCTTGCATACCTACATCTATCACTACACTTAAATGTAACAGCAAGTTGATGCACTCTGATTTATAACAACAATTTCGAGGTGCTAAGCTATAAGGTGGATACTTAACGGTAAGAGTTCAGATTCGGATGGGAAAGCATCCATGTCCTTTTCTCAAAAGAATGAGCGGATATATATAAGCCTGACTCGCCTTCCTCCTGAATGCGAGTGCAGTGTGCTAATACTGCCGACATCGCTCGGCCACAGAGGAGGGATACATGAAGACAGGCCTCGGGAAAGACAGTCACCGAGAGCAGCGATGCGACGCCTGGGTACCCGTCACACTGCTTCCTTGTTGCGGTTTCCGATTCTCCGGCACTTTTTCTCTTGGGTGCTCTCTCCTTGTTCTCTCGCCCGACGATACAGACTTCTCATCACTCCTTCTGCAGTCTCTTCTTTCTAACAGTATTGCAGAATACACGTCGTAATGCGCCATGTAAGTAACATTTAATACGGATACAGTGTCAGTAACAAGCGAGTTGTATGAAACAACTGTATATCGCTCAGTAGAGGCATCTGACATGTCCAGCACGTGAGCGTTTCTTCTAAACGTCGCTATGTATTGTTTTCTCTGTTTTCTTTTATGTTGACTGTAGACGTTGCTCTATGTTTTCTAAAGACCTGGGACCTTTACTAGGTATCTGTACATGTGTCAGAGAGATGCATCTGTAACAATTCTTTACCTTATTTGTGAAAACTTGTTAAATTCACAGCTTGCGAGCTGCCAGATTTTCTCTTTGATGGCCCCAAGGTCTACGGTAACCATGCACAAGACGCTTTCGCCGCTGTAAAACTCTACCTAAAGTGAAGTATACATTTTTCTGTACTCCTCGGCACTAAACATATTAATACCTGTCACGCAAATACACACAAAATATTAATTCATAAGGTAAAATAGAAGAAACAAACAGAAAATGGTAAATACTTTCTTGTTAACAACTTAACGGCTCTTCGAGAAAGACAATAAAACTTTACATCATGGCGACGTTGTGGGGACTAAACTGTTCAAATGGTTCAAATGGCTCTGAGCACTGTGGGACTTAACTGCTAAGGTCATCAGTCCCCTAGAACTTAGAACTACTTAAACCTAACTAACCTATGGACATCACACACACCCATGCCCGACGCAGGGTTCGAACCTGCGATCGTAGCGGTCGCGCGGTTCCAAACTATAGCGCCTAGAACCGGTCGGCCACTCCCGCCGTCGACTAAACTGTCGGAGAACACATAAACATACGTAGGTACTTCAGAAAGTAAGTTGCACATCTCGTCCCACGCCAACACCATAGCACAACAACAATGACGCATTGTCAGAACGGAGTACATGTTCCGAGATTCCTGCAGAGACAGCTCTGCTGCGGCACTGATACAGGTGCATCACACTGTGCAATTAAAATGGCGCGGCAACTGCACACATACTCCAAAACTGACGTACAGATCAATACAATTCTTGTTTTAAAAACATCTAAATTTCTCATAAATTCATGTGAAATTCAGGCGGTATATGGTCCAAAGATAATACCGCGTCCAGCTGTCGTGAAATGGTGCCAACAATCATACCAAGACGGCACAGAAATTGGTGATCTGATCCTTCATACAGTCCACATGTTGCGCCATGCGATTTCCATCTTTTCGATAATCTCAGAATAGATCCAGACAGAAAGAGATGAGGACGTTCACACAGCTGTTCTCGAATGGCTCCGTGACAAGTTCTATCATCGATGAACTGAATCATTGGTAGAGAGTTCCGACCGTTGCTTACAGAAACTTGCTGATTATGCTGAAAAGTAATGCCCTGTATCTATCTCAGATTGGAGCGTTGTGCAGCATTCGAGTTATTTGGCCTGCCATAATAACGTGCAACTTTCTTCTTGAGCCCCTCTCGTACACGGTGCAGTTACATTAATGTGACCTCTGCCATTGCCTATGTACAACATTAACTTGAAATAGCCACTAACAGACGGCAGATGGCAGCACTAATAGTGGGGGGTGGAGTACACAAAGCGTGTCGGGAGGACGCGGAAAACAGTGCAGTGGTAATGCGGAAACGGCACGACTGATCTGACGTTCAAAAAGGCATATCATTGGTTACGCAATTTCTACATCAATGTATCTTTTTATGCGCAAAGTAGCCAGGCCTTAAAGAGGTGAACTTTTTGACATTCCATTTACATCTACATATACATCCATACTCCACAAACCACCTGCCGGTGTGTGGCGGAGGGTACCTTGAGTACCTCTATCGGTTCTCCCTTCTATACGTAGTTACCAAATGTTGTCCGCGAAATATTTCAATTTTTCCTTTAAATCTCTAAGTTTCTCTTAATTTCCCCGATTACTTTGAAGTAATTAATTCTTTTCTTCAAATTTAGGCCTCTTACTGGTCAGTTGGATATCCCATTTGTCCATTTCCATTCTTGGTTTGGCTATGAAAACTAGGATTAAAACTATCCGTCAAACAGCTAATTAAATCTTTCTTGCTTACCTTGATTACTTTCAAGCAATTGAACCTTTCTTTGCAAAACTACACAATAGGCTGGTTCATCTGGTTTCCCATTTGTCCATTTCCCACTCTTCTTTTGGCTATGAAAGTTCTAACAAAAATTTCTAGCAGTCTTGATTTCGCACCGCTCAAATATTTCACCAGAAAAGAGGCTTTCCAAAGTAGAACGACTTAGAAACAAATTATTTAAGTCTGCAAGCCTTCGTCACCATTGACATTGATGATATAATCTTCCGAGTCGCCAGGCCGCGTCATATTGCTCTTCAAATTTCTTCATTGCTCGACGTTTCGATCCCCTCCCTGGGCCGGCCACGGTGGCCGAGCGGCTCTAGGCGCATCAGTCCGGAAGCGCGCGACTGCTACGGTCGCAGGTACGAATCCTGCCTCGGGCATGGATGTGTGTGATGTCTTTAGGTTAGTTAGGTTTAAGTAGGTCTAAGTTCTAGGGGACTGATGACCTCAGAAGTTAAGTCCCATAGTGCTCAGAGCCATTTTTTGTTTGCTAAACATCTCCGTAACGCTATCACGCTTACCAAGTAACCCTGTGACGAAACGAGCCTCTCTTCTTTGGATCTTCCTATCTCCTCCGTCAACCCGACCTGGTACGGATCCCACACTGATGAGCAATACTCAAGTATAGATCGAACGAGTATTTTGTAAGCCACCTCCTTTGTTGATAGAATACATTTTCTAAGGACTGTCCCAATGAATCTCAACCTGGCACCCACCTTACCAACAATTAATTTTATATGATCATTCCACTGCAAATCGTTCCGTACGCATACTCCCAGATATTTTACAGAAGTAACTGCTACCAGTGTTTGTTCCGCTATCATGTAATCATACAATAAAGGAGCCTTCTTTCTATGTATTCGCAATACATTACATTTGTCTGTGTTAAGGGTCAGTTGCCACGCCCTGCACCAAGTGCCTATCCGCTACAGATCATCCTGCATTTCGCTACAATTTTCTAATGCTGCAACTTCTCTGTATACTACAGCATCATCCGCGAAAAGCCGCATGGAACTTCCGACACTATCTACTAGGTCATTTATATATACTGTGAAAAGAAATGGTCCCATAACACTCCCCTGTGGCACACCAGAGGTTACTTTAACGTCTGTAGACGTCTCTCCATTGATAACAACATGCTGTGTTCTGTTTGCTAAAACTCTTCAATTCAGCCACGCAGCTGGTCTGATATTCCGTAGGCTCTTACTTTGTTTATCATCATTCATGAAAATGGCGAAATCGGACTGAGTGGAGATTGTGAATTTGCACGGGCGCTGATAACCGCGCAGTTGCGCGCCCCATAAACCAAACATAATCATCATCATCTTCTCTCCAAAGTAGACAACCAAAATGAAATAATATTGAGATCTGGTGAATGTGGTGGCCAGGAGAGATGCGACATTTCATCCTCGTGCTCACAAAACCGGTCCTGGTCAATCAGAGCTATGTAAACAGGGATCCTGTTGTCTTGGAACACAAAATCACCATTGAGAAATAGACATATTGGACCGTGGATTGACATGATCAGCGAAAACGGCCACATAATCCTTGGCAGCAATGCGCCCTTGCAGGGTATCCACGGGTACACTGAACATAACGATATGGCTGCTCAAATCATCACCGAACCCCCGTCATGTTTCACCCTTGGGACGTAAACCCAATCAGGCGTTGGAAACAGTGTGAAACAAGACACATTCGACCAAATGATTTTCTTCCATTGCTCCGTCTTTGGCATCACGTTTTCTGTTGCTGACGTTTGTATCATTATACATTTGAGTGGTGTCTGTTCTGTCGGATATGTCCTACAGAACAGACACCACTCAGATATAGACACATTTCTGAAAAGGAGGATAACGAATCCTCGACGTTGTTTCAGTGTGAATGCACTAATATCGTTCGAACTCTTACGGGAATCACGATCTGCGAGTAGTGAGTTTAATGGGCGAGGGACACTGCATTGCAGAAAGCGATAAGTTAAAAATTTGAGCCGGTCAGGGACCGTGTCCGGATGGCCGAAGCGGTTAAGGAAGCCGTTAATGGGAAGCGGTGAATCCGAACTCGAGACCCTGTCCGAGTCCCCGTCCGGCACAAAGTTTCAACTTTCGCCATTGCAGTACCGTAATGGTCTGTGCAGCTAGCCGTCACGATTTACCGCCCACCCTTTGCCTTTCCTCCTATTTCCTCTTCCTACATTTCTTGAAAAGAGGATATAAGATGAACATAAACAAAAGCAGAACGAGGATAATGGAATATAGTCAAATTAAATCGGGTGATGCTGAGGGAATTAGATTAGGAAATGAGACACTTAAAGTAGTAAAAGAGTTTTGCTATTTAGGAAGTAAAATAACTGATGATGGTCGAAGTAGAGAGGATATTAAATGTAGACTGCCAATGGCAAGGAAAGCGTTTCTGAAGAAGAGAAATTTGTTAACATCGAATATAGATTTAAGTGTGAGGAAGTCTTTTCTGAAAGTATTTGTATGGAGTGTAGCCATGTATGGAAGTGAAACATGGACGATAACTAGTTTGGACAAGAAGAGAATAGAAGCTTTCGAAATGTGGTGCTACAGAAGAATGCTGAAAATAAGGTGGATAGATCACGTAACTAATGAGGAGGTATTGAATAGGATTGGGGAGAAGAGAAGTTTGTGGCACAACTTGACTAGAAGAAGGGATCGGTTGGTAGGACATGTTTTGAGGCATCAAGGGATCACAAATTTAGCATTGGAGGGCAGCGCGGAAGGTAAAAATCGTAGAGGGAGACCAAGAGATCAATACACTAAGCAGATTCAGAAGGATGTAGGTTGCAGTAGGTACTGGGAGATGAAGAAGCTTGCACAGGATAGAGTAGCCTGGAGAGCTGCATCAAACCAGTCTCAGGACTGAAGACAACAACAACAACAACAACATTTCATATTTACGTATTTGAACCGCTGACGAGTGCTTTTGGAGTGCCAGCTGGCCCTGCAGTTTATTACGTGTGCAACTCCCTTCGCATTGCTACGGTGCTGAGAGGATTCGCGAGTGCGAGATCCACTTCTGCAGTGATTTTAGCAGCTGTCGACCTGTTGTTTCTCCTCACAATCCTCTTCAATGAATCAATCAAGACACACATTCGCTCGTGTTGTGACTTAGCGGATGATGTTTTCCCACTTTCCATGTATGCGCTATGAGTCTTGAAAGACCAAACACTTCGGTTCCCTTGGTTACAAAAGTACCCACCACACGAGGCCCAACAATCTGTCTGCGTTCGACCTCACTTAGCTCCGGCATAATGCACTCACAACAACACAGGACACTGTTCTAACCTCGACTGACACTAGGTCTTGAGAACCCTGCACAGGTGTCGTTAGTGGTCAAATACAGCAGCGGATTCTGCAGGGCTGGCTACCATCTGCATTTTTTGTCCCGTGGACCCTGTATGTGCCAGTCCGTTGTATGTCGGTTGTGTGTAATATAGGTTCCGTACAGACGTGAGGGAATGGCAGAAAGACTTCTCATCAACAAGTAATCCTGAGCTAATAACGAGCATCAAAGCGGGTACAAGGATTAGTGAACACAGTGTTGTCGTAGTTAGACTAAATACTGCAACCCCCAAATCCTCCAAAACTAAACGACAAATATATCTATCCAAACAAGCAGATAAAAATTCACTTGACGCCTTCCTGAGAGACTATCGATAGCATTTCTCCGAATTCAAGCCACATCTGGTCTACACTTATACTTTTACTCTGGAAGGAGTGGAGATTGTCTCTCAAGAAGGAGTCAAGTGAATTTTTGTCTGCTTTATACCAAATAAATTAACAAACGACAGAGCTGATCCCCTTTGGTACACAACACGGGTCAGAACACTTCCAGAAACAACGAAATAAACATACCACTTTAAACCGACGCAAATTCTCCAAGACAGGCGATCTTTCACAAAAGCTCGAAATTTGTCGTGGAGTAGAATGCGAGATGCTTATAATAGTTTCCACAACGAAACTTTGTCTAGAAACCTTGCTGAAAGTCCAAAGAAACTCTCGTCGTATGTAAAGCGGCAAAACACAATCAGCGCCTTCTCTGCGCAATAGCAATGGAAATACTATCGATGACAGAGCTGCCAAAGCAGACTTACTAAACACATCTTTCCGAAATTCTTTCAACAAAGAATATTAAGTAAGTATTTCAGAACTCGAATCAAGAACAGCTGCCAACATGAGTAAATTAGTGGTAGATATCCTCGGAGTAATGAAGCAACTTAAATCACTTAATAAATGCAAGACTTCCCTTCCAGATTGTATACCAGTTAGGTTCCTTTCAGAGTATACTGATGCAATAGATCCATACTTAAAAATCATATTCAACCGCTTGCTCGACGAAAGATCCATGTCCAAAGACTGAACACACGGTCAACAGGGATTTAGAAAACATCGTTCTTGTGAAACACAACTAACTCTTTGCTCACACAAAGTGTTGAGTGCTGTTGACAAGAGAATTCAAATTGGTTTTGTATTTCTAGATTAAGGCAAGGCAAACCTACGTTTCTAGCATTTGTAGACTTAGAGAAAGCTTTTGACAATGTTGACTGGAATACTCTCTTTCAAATTCTAAAGGTGGCAGGGGTAAAATACAGGGAGCGAAAGGCTACTTACAATTTGTACAGAAACCATATGGCAGTTATAAGAGTCGAGGGGCATGAAAGGGAAGTAATGGTTGGGAATGGAGTGAGACAGGGCTGTAGCCTCTCCCCGATGTTACTCAATCTGTATATTGAGCAAGCAGTAAAGGAAACAAAAGAAAAATTCGGAGTAGGTATTAAAATCCAGGGAGAAGAAATAAAAACTTTGCATAATGCAATGGAACAATATGCACACTTAATAAAGGCAACATGTGATTTGTGTACCTTTAGATATTGGTCTGTTGCAGGAGGATGTACCGAAAAGATGTACTGTTTTCACATTTCGACTTTGGCAAGTCTACATACTGTTCTCATATGCTGTGTTTGAGCCACTTCACTGAAAAGCCACATTTGTATTTCGTTGACGAATTAGGGAAGGACGTAAGACAACACAGCAACTTATAGCTTTGAAAATATGACTCTATAAGTTCTGCGTGTATTAACATATTTTGTTTCAAGTAGATGTCTAGTTTTTCGCCAAATAATAACTTCATTTAAGAGTTAGTTGCTGTGCCGTTCATAATGGTCTGTTGGACGGTATTGTTTCTTCAGCTTCTGTAGCCTTTCGATTAGTTTTCAAACATTGATTGTACACAAAAGCAGAGTTTGTGGATAACTCGACTTGATGCGTAGCAGAACGGACAGTGGTATCTCCGTATTTTAAAATCCCTTTAGTCGGTGTGAACCGTTCGAATTAGGGTACTTCCCTTATAAGTAGTACTCAACACACGACGGACCGCCACTAACTACTTAGTAGGTATTAGCGTAGCACACAATGGAGTACGCCGCCATTGCCTGCGGATATGGACGTCTCAACACAACCCAGGGATCATAAGCGCAGAATCGCTCACTTTAAGACAAGTGAAGTACTGTTCGCTTAAAATGGTGCACGCCAAGGTTTATTCCCTATAGGCGATAGGATGAGAAGACTTATGACGAAGACCACTGAAGTAATACACATAACTACAGTATATCTTACGAATATAATAATAGGTAGAACAGTTGCATTATCCAGAAGCGGAAAATAAGGAAGTTGTTCGTTCTGTCGTTTTCCTAAATAGCTTAAGACAAATGCTGGGATGGTTCCTTTGGAAAGAACACAGCCAATCTTCTTCCTCAGTCCGGGCTTTTTATGTCTCTAATGACCTCGTCGTCGACAGGACATTAAACGCTATTCTTTATTCCTTTTTCAGTTCTCATAGGCTACCATCCCTTACCTATTAAGAAAGTAAACTGATCTCACGAGTCATTCAAATACGCTAGGAACCTGCACGAGAACGTGAGGGGACGACAGGAGTGATCTATGGTTACCGTGGTTGAAACAAAGTTAGGATGAGAGCTATGTGCTGCTGAAATGGCCATGATTACTATTGTCTTCAGATACTGTCAATACATCCTTGAAATTTCGGAAAGCACGTTAAACAGTATTTCGACCAAGAAGTGAACACGTTATAAAATTCCAACCTGAATTTGGGAAGTAAGTAATATGGAACTCAGGGGCAAGGTGGAGAAAATAGGGAAAAAAAGTACTTCCGTTATGAACGAGGGCTGCAGAAATACAAATGGCATTTCTAACCTACGTTAAAACTCTCACTATCCGTCGAGACAAGCATACACCTTAATCTAAAATCAACTTTCATCCTCTCTGAGGCCTGCTCCCAAAACAGAACTATTCGCAATGTTTTTAGTCACATTGTTATAGCCTTCCGCTGCATGTAAGGCCGGTTTGAGTTTTTTCGTAGGGCGTTTTGAGTTTCTTCCCAGAAGGGACTTATCATCTGATGCCCCCTCCCTCCTCACTCTTTCCGCGCACACTTTCACCCGTGTCAGTTTTCACTACTAAATTGCTGCTCATGTTGGACGAAGTGTTTCGGCAGTGCAATGGGTTTGTGCAGAATGGCATTGCAGGACAGCGCTGCATCCTCTTCGGTTCTGGCGCAACAGTGTAACAATCGTACACTATCAGCGGTGACAGTCCGTCGCGGTTTATTACAGCATGCGTTACGTGAACGTTGTCCACTTCTCCGCCTACCTTTGATGAATGTGCAGAAACATGATAGACGGGAATGGTGTATGGAACGACGTCACTGGGGTCAGGAATTACATCTGATAGTGTTTTCGGACGAATCCAGGTTCTGTTTGTTTGAAAATGTTGACAGCATTTTGGCTCGCCGTAGACAGGGCACCAGACATACAGCCCCAACTCAATGCATTACAAATTGGGGTGCTATTGGGGTAACAACAAATCACATATTATGCATGTCCAGGGCAGTATGACCTGTGCCACCTACATGAATGACATTCTACGACCCGTAGAATTTTCTGCACAACACCCCAGATAGCATTATCAGGAAGACAATGCACGACCACATGTTGCTGCACGAACACGTGTCACTGGATGTCATCGTTTTGTCCTGGACCACCAGATCACCAGACTTGTCGCCAATTGAAAATGTTGGGTGCAGCGCTGCGAGCCAATTCCAACCATTACAGATGAAGGCAGCATGGATGGCTATACCACAGGGCGCTGTTATCGCCTCATACTCGCCGATGCCATCACGCATGGGACAAGTTATCAGGGCTCATGGTGGACACTCTGTCCACTAGGCAACAGGACACGTGCTGTACCGAGGCGACTGAAATGCTAATCATTACTGCAGAACATACTAATGTAAATGTCCTGTCAATATGAACGTCCTTTTTCTATTCGTTCAAGGTGTTCTGTTTTTTTGAACATTAGTGTAATTGTGATCCATCCTGTATAGAAATCTTACAGTTGTGGCGTCTTTGACGCCCCTCTCAACATGTCGCTCAGACGGGCCGGCTTGCGTCGCCTGGGCCTTGAATCGGCCCTACCTGTTTATAATGTGTAGAGCGTGAAGCTGGTGACGAGTGTAACGTAATGTGCATTACTGAAGAGGAGAGACAGCCTGCCTACGTTTTCAGTGCTGTCTTAGGTTAAGGACGAAATTTATGCGAGTCACAAACAGGAAAGATCAACTGCCAAGAGGGACTCTGTTTCTCAAATGACTAAGTCTGTGAATGTTCACACACCCATGCCCGAGGGAGGACTCGAACCTCCGCCGGGATCAGCCGTACAGTCCATGACTGCAGCTCCTTATACGGCTCGGCTTCTGTGAATGTCCATGTCCTTCTGTTGCGGGGGTGAATTATGTGCGGACTCGTGGCACCATTTAGAATAACCTCCATGGAAACTCCAGAATGAGATTTTCACTCTGCAGTGGAGTGTGTGCTGATATGAAACTTCCTGGCACATTAAAACTGTGTGCCCGACCGAGACTCGAACTCGGGACCTTTGCCTTTCGCGGGCAAGTGCTCTACCATCTGAGCTACCGAAGGAGTGCTAGTTCTGCAAGGTTCGCGGGAGAGCTTCTGTAAAGTTTGGAAGGTAGGAGACGAGATACTGGCAGAAGTAAAGCTGTGAGTACCGGCCGTGAGTCGTGCTTCGGTAGCTCAGATGGTAGAGCACTTGCCCGCGAAAGGCAAAGGTCCCGAGTTCGAGTCTCGGTCGAACACACAGTTTTAATCTGCCAGGAAGCTCCATGGAAACTGCTGAGTTCCATGTTTCAGTGATACCCGTGAGGAATGTCGACTACGATGTTGCCAGACTGCCATGGTGGGTGAATTCCAATCAACGTAGTTACAGTAGAGAGGCTCACTATCCAAACGAACCAGACGTCAACGAGAATCGTGTTTATTGCTATAGTAGAACGATATTATCTCAGGATGATTCCCAAAAACACGTAGGTGGCGTTTAAACCCATACTATCGAGCAGGCATCGGCAGGAAAGACGTTTAATTCGCGGTATGGAACATGGATTGTTGCTAACAGGAGACTGTTTTGATTACTGAAATATTAAATACAGCATTTAAAAATGCACTACCCCACGAGAGTACTACCAGACCGGTGTTTGAATGCTTTACATACTCACAAGTGAGAGGTAGCTGCATAAGTAACTTCGATGTTGAAAATCAATTAAGACTACACACCAGGCAACGTCGGAATTCCAGTTATATTTATACAGTGAATATACTGCGAAATGAGCCCCTTTTGTGACTCATTTTTGTTGACGATCACCTTCGCAACGAGTGGTACCGCGTGAGTGGACACGAATGCTGGTTAGAATGGATGCAGTGGTCTACAGACTAACATCGCTCACGTGCGCCCGTTGCTAGTTCCTAGAGAATTTCCGAGCTCTAGTGCTTTGACGTTTCTGAAGGAAAAGAAGAGTCTTTCAAAAAATCAGCGCGGGTAAAGGAAAAACACTCGATTGTATTATTCATACACGAAGCCTTGCAAACCGTGGATGAAAGTGCACCTTCATATAGTTCCGAAATGCGTTCAACATTTTCCAGACTTCACTAACAACCAAATACGACCATACATATGCAGATTATTAACACAAACACGATGCAGGTCGCTGAAATTTTGACTGATACAGCACAGTATCCATTACTGGACGGCGCATGTTCAAAATGAAACGACAGGTAAAGTCGAATGAGCGCCAAGGAATCATAATAGCTCCCCTAATGTTCCTCATATACGTAAATGAGTTATGAGATGGGCTCAGCAGTGCTCCTAGATTATTCAATGATGATGTTGTTGCCCACATGAATTATCATCGTTAGACGATCGCAAGGAAATTCTGTAAGAATGTGACATAATTTCCACTTGGTGTTATAAATGACTACTCTCTTTCATTGCGGAGATATTTAAGACAATACGCACAACTACGAGGAAGAACACACTACTCTTCGATAACAGGCTTAGAGCAAAGCTTCTGGAGCCAATCACATCGTTTAAGAACTTAGGTGTCATATTAAGAAATGAACACCTGAAATAAATATTAGGGGAGATGAGTGAAAGACTAATTTTTTGGAAGGATTATGGGAAGGTCGAGCGCGTTCAAACGGAAATATTTCGCAAGAGTCTAGTACGAACAATTATATAGTATTGCTCCCTTGTTTATAATCTATTGTAGTAGATACGGCGAACGACAGGTATATTGCGTACCTCGTGTATTTCGTGTATGGATCATTACGGTACAAGAGAGATTAGGACGCATAACTAAGCAGTATTTTTTCCCTCGCTCCTTACGCTAATGGGTTCATCTATGAGGGTCACTCCAAAAGAAATGCACACCCATCTTTTTAAATCCATCTTTTATTCTACATGTTTGAAAGTCTTACAGTGTGTATATACATCCTTTAGGAACAATATTTTCATTTCTCCACATAATTTCCATCCCTCTCAACTGCCTTACGCCATCTCGGAACCAGCGGCTGTATACCCGCACGGTAAAATTCTGGACTAACCTGTTGGAGCCACTGTTTGGCAGCGTATACAAGGGAGTCATCATCTTCAAACCTTGTTCCGCGAAGACAGTCTTTCAGTTTCCCAATATTCACATGGGGCCAGGTCAGGACTGTAAGGCGGGTATTTCAGTGTTGTCCATCCGAGTTTTGTGATCGCTTCCTTGGTTTTTTGACTGACATGTGGCCGTGCATTGTCGTGCAACAGCAAAATATCCTGCTTTTGCCGATGTGGTCGAGCACGACTCAGTCGAGCTTGAAGTTTCTTCAGTGTCGTCTCATATGCATCAGAATTTATGGTGGTTCCACTTGACATGATGTCCACAAGCAAGAGTCCTTCAGAAACGAAAAACACCGTAGCCATAACTTTTCCAGCAGAAGGTGTGGTTTTGAATTTTTTTTTCTTGTTTGAATTTGCATGATGCCACTCCATTGATACTGACAATACTGACCTTACGACTTATCTTAGAAGAAAGATTAAGAAAAGGCAAACCTACGTTTCTAGCATTTGTAGACTTAGAGAAAGCTTTTGACAATGTTGACTGGAATACTCTTTTTCAAATTCTAAAGGTGGCAGGGGTAAAATACAGGGAGCGAAAGGCTATTTATAATTTGTACAGAAACCAGATGGCAGTAATAAGAGTCGAGGGGCATGAAAGGGAAAGGGAAGCAGTGGTTGGGAAAGGAGTGAGACAGGGTTGTAGCCTCTCCCCAATGTTATTCAATCTGTATATTGAGCAAGCAGTAAAGGAAACAAAAGAAAAATTTGGAGTAGGTATTAAAATTCATGGAGACGAAGTAAAAACTTTGAGGTTCGCCGATGACATTGTAATTCTGTCAGAGACGGCAAAGGACTTGGAAGAGCAGTTGAACGGAATGGACAGTGTCTTGAAAGGAGGATATAAGATGAACATTAACAAAAGCAAAACGAGGATAATGGAATGTAGTCAAATTAAATCGGGTGATGCTGAGGTAATTAGATTAGGAAATGAGACACTTAAAGTAGTAAAGGAGTTTTGCTATTTAGGAAGTAAAATAACTGATGATGGTCGAAGTAGAGAGGATATAAAATGTAGACTGGCAATGGCAAGGAAAGCGTTTCTGAAGAAGAGAAATTTGTTAACATCGAATATAGATTTATGTATCAGGATGTCGTTTCTGAAAGTATTTGTATGGAGTGTAGCCATGTATGGAAGTGTAACATGGACGATAAATAGTTTGGACAAGAAGAGAATAGAAGCTTTCGAAATGTGGTGCTACAGAAGAATACTGAAGATAAGGTGGATAGATCACGTAACTAATGAGGAGGTATTGAATAGGATTGGGGAGAAGAGAAGTTTGTGGCACAACTTGACTAGAAGAAGGGATCGGTTGGTAGGACATGTTTTGAGGCATCAAGGGATCACAAATTTAGCATTGGAGGGCAGCGTGGAGGGTAAAAATCGTAGAGGGAGACCGAGAGATCAGTACACTAAGCAGATTCAGAAGGATGTAGGTTGCAGTAGGTACTGGGAGATGAAGCAGCTTGCACAGGATAGAGTAGCATGGAGAGCTGCATCAAACCAGTCTCAGGACTGAAGACAACAACAACAACAACAACACTCCATTGATTGCCTCTTTGTTTCTGGTGAAAAATAACGTGTTGTGGACCGACGAAGCTCATTTCACGCTCCGAGGATCTGTCAACGCTCACAGCTGCAGAATTTGGGCTACTGAAAATCATAGAACTGTCGTGGAAACTCCATTGCACGACGAGAAAGTCACGGTATGAGTTGGGTTTACCACATCTACCGTTATCGGGCCTTTTTTCTTCGAGGAAAATGCGTGATTCTGGTTTTGTAACTGCTACCGTGACGGGTGAGAGGCACGCCGTTATGTTACAGAATCTCATCATCCCCAGCCTGGCTGATAAACACCTGCTGGAACGTACGATGTTTATGCAGGATGTCGCTCCACCCCATATTGCTAGACACGTGAAAGATCTCTTGCACGCGTCGTTTGGCGATGATCGTGTGCTTTCGTCATACTTGGCCTCCCAGGTCCCCAGAGCTCAGTCCGTGCGATTATTGGCTTCGGGGTTACCTGAAGACGCAAGTGTATCGTGATCGACCGACATCTTTAGGGATGCTGAAAGACAACATCCGACGCCAGTGCCTCACCATAACTCCGGACATGCTTTACAGTGCTGTTCACAACATTATTCCTCGACTACAGCTATTGTTGAGGAATGATGGTGGACATATTGAGCATTTCTTGTAAAGAATATCATCTTTGCTTTGTCTTACTTTTTTGTGCTAATTATTGCTATTCTGATCAGATGAAGCGCCATCTGTCGGGACATTTTTTTAACTTTTAAATTTTTTTGGTTTTAGTAAAACTTCTTGTCATTCCTAGCATGTGTGTCAATTTGTACCTCTCTAGCTACATTATTCCGTGATTTATTCAGTTTTGAAATTTATACTGATTTTTTGATCACTCGGTACATTGGGACGGTCACACAGTGTCTCCCGGCTGCACCACCTCTGTGGACCCTTTAGGAAACGAGTATTGCTGAGGCAGCGCTGGAATGCGGGATTGCGGTGGCCGCAGAACGTGCCTCTGGGCCGGAAAGCCAGACCGTGGCGCTGGGAGACGCGACTTTCACCGCGCCCGCCTGACACACCAGACCAGACACGTGAATGCGCGCGCACGTGACCAAATAGAATCGGCGGCGGCTCCCCAAGCACTTGGGAATTGGCTGCTACATAAAGCGATCAATGGCGGCAACAAACTCAAATTCTTTATGTGAAATAGAGTTGCTGTGCTTGTCGCAATACATACCTATTCAGCGTAGCAACACCGTTATAAAGAGAACTGCTGGAACCATAGTTAGGACTGTGTTATAATTAAGGTATTGTCTGTTGGCTTTTGTCTCTGTATCTTTAATGGACATCTGCTTAACGAGTTTTCTGACGCTTCGCCTGCACGACTGCCTTGCGCTGTGAACGGTTAGTGCTCCATCGCTGGTGGCGTGTGGTGTGTTTTCCTTTGACAATGCCAACCACTCATGATGGTGAAAGGTCAGGAAAGCCGTTAAACAAACGTCGACCGAAGATACCGAGAGAAAAGCCAACAGGCAATAAGTTAACAAGTAACCATGAAAACCTAAGAAAATGGTGTTATAATTGTCCAACGGTAATCTTGGGTGCTTTTCTCAGAACGTTTTCAAGTCTGATTTTGCTTACTTTCCTATTTTTCTACATTTGTGTGTGGCTTAAAAAATTCGCCTGGATAGTCAACCGTGTTTAAACGCTACTTCGGGGACAGAGAGGTGCGCCGGCTCCGGATCGAATCACAAAATGTTCAAATGAGTGTGAATTCCTAAGGGACCAAACAGCTGAGTTAATCGATCGCTAGACTTACTACGTAAACTATGCTAAGAATGAAATTTTCACTCTACAGCGGAGTGTGCGCTGATATGAAACTTCCTGGCAGATTAAAACTGTGTGCCGGACCGAGACTCGAACTCGGGACCTTTGCCTTTCGCGGGCAAGTGCTCTACCGACTGAGCTATCCAAGCACGCCCCGTGCCCACAGCTCTACATCTGCCAGTACCTCGTCTCCTACCTTCCAAACTTTACAGAAGCTCGCTTCGAGTCTCGGTCCGGCACACAGTTTTAATCTGCCAGGAAGTTTCAACTTATGCTAAGAACAACACACACACCCATACCCGATGGAGGACTCGAACGTACGGATCGAACATGGGTGGCGGATTAACGACGAGGGTCGGTATGCCGGCCAGTCTAGATGCAGTTTTTAGGCGGTTTTCCACATACCACTAGGTGGATATCGGGCTGGTACCCAAGTCCCGCCTCAGTTACATGATTCGCAAATATCAGAAAACTTTCGCTCACATTCACACGAATAACATATACACTGGTCAGCCAGAACATTATGACCACTGACCTACTGTTGGTACAAACCCGTCCAGGTGATAGCGTCACTTGGTGATGGATGACTGGTAATCAGACACACGCACGGTGCGCGGGCCACTGTGACCGAGCGGTTCTAGGCGCTTCAGTCGGGAACCGCGCTGTTGCTACGGTCGCAGGTTCGAATCCTTCTTTGGGCATGGATGTGTGTGATGTCCTTAGGTTAGTTAGGTTTACGTAGTTCTAAGTCTAGGGGACTGACGACCTCAGATGTTAAGTCCCATAGTGCTTAGAGCCATTTGAACCATTTTGAACACGTACGGTGCATGTAGTATTACTGAGCGTGCTCTCCGTGTGTAGAGTGGGGGAAGGCGTAAGACCTTCCTTAGTTTGATAGAGGGCAGATTGTGAAGGCCCGGGGGCTCGGCAGGAACATATCGGAAACTGTACGACTTTTTGGGTGTTCCAGGAGAGCTGTGGTGAGTGTCTGCAACACGTAACGAAACCAAGGTGAAACCACGTCCAGATGTCGTAGGGTGGGTAGCTTGCCCTCATTACAGATGTCGGACCTCGTAGGCTGCACAGACAGGTAAAAGAGGACAGGTGTCGATCCGTGGCGGAACTAACATTAGACTTTAAGGCTGGGCAAAGTACAAGTGTGACTGAACACACAATGCACCGAAAACTGCTAAAGATAGGCGTCCGCAACCGACGACCCCTGCATGTGCCAACATTAACACCACGATGTCAACTATGACTGAAATGCGCACGTGACCATCGGCACTGGAAATTTGTGCGGTGGCAGAGCGTTGCATGGTCTGATGAATCGTGATACCTTCTTTATCATACCGATGAGAGGGCGCGAATCCGTCTTCTTCCAGAGGAAGAACCCATTCACACCTGTAGTGCGGAACAGAGACAAGGTGGAGGATGGTTCATTATGCTCTGTGGAACATTCACATGGGCATTAATGGGTCCAGTGGAGCTGGTGAAAGGCACCATGAAGGCAAAGAAGTATCGTGCACTAGCCAGTGCATGTTTCCCGACAGCAGTGGCATTTTTCAAGACGATAATGCACCATGTCACAAGGCCAAGTGTGTGATTGAGTGGTTCGAGCAACACGGTGGCGAGTTCCAATTGATGTGCTGGCCCCCCCATTTCACCAGATCTGAACCTGATGAAACACATCTGGGAAGTGATTGAACGTGGCGTCAGAGCTCATCTCCCCCGCCACCAATACTTCCGGGAATTAGGTGACTTGTGTGACCAGATGTGGTGCCAACTCCCTCCAGCGACCCAACAAGGCTTCACTGCTTACATGCCGCGACGCGTCGCCTGTGTTGTCCGTGCCAAAGGTGGACAGACCGGCTATTAGGTAGGTGGTCATAATGTTCTGGCTGATCATTGTAGTTGGGGGGTTACACATATTCTGTCCAGGGGGAAACGGGGTGGCGACAGGAAGCCACCGCCTTCATTAACCACACCACATCCGTTAATAGCCATGCCGACCCTACGCCAGTGTGGGACAAAAACCCAAGGAAATGGTGATAACGGACATGGCTTGAGCCTAGAGATACTGGACGTCGGATTTGACCAGTGAGCTAATGATATTGTGGCGTATGACGTCAGACTTGTGCAAAAATAGAACAGAACGCTGACAATTTATTTTGTTTCTGTACTATCTTCTGGAAGGCACAATGTGGTGACAGACGGGTCCATTGCGCAGCCCGAGGTTTATATTAAATTGGAAGGTAATAGTTTGATTGTGAGTTAGCGAATGGGAGGAACATTGGGGTTAAATGTCCAGCCAATACGACGTCATTAGGGACGGATCACATGCTCGGAAAGGGACACTTTGGGAAGGAAGTGGACTGTGCATTTGCCTCAAGTAGTTAAGGGAAATCATGGCAAAACCTAAATCTGGATGGCCAGACGAGGATATGAATCTCCGTCCTAAC
Organism: Schistocerca gregaria; assembly: GCF_023897955.1. Lineage (NCBI taxonomy): Eukaryota > Metazoa > Arthropoda > Insecta > Orthoptera > Acrididae > Schistocerca > Schistocerca gregaria. Next base: position 752,208,667 of record NC_064931.1, read on the forward strand.
GAATACGAGTCCAGTGCCTTAGCACTTGGCCACCTCGGTCTGTGTGTTATGAGCCAACTAGAGTGAATTCGAAGTCTTAGCTGTGGTAGCATACTGATCCGTAGCGTAGCCCAAGGTCCAGGATAGATTTAAAGGTGACATCTCGGTTGTGAGTTAGCGAAGCCAGTGGTTGTGAGGTCATTATAATAATTAAAATTCTTGCTATGGCGCGTAAATTATGCAACTGGATTGTGATGGGCGGGCCATGTCCATCATTTTTGTGAGAATACTGATCAAAGCGATAGGGTGGTATCAGCAGGCCCAGTATTTCCCGTTTCGAACGGCATAAAGGTTTGTTAATACACCCTGTTGTTTACTAATGGTCGAAGGAATGTATTGGTATTGGCTCGAAAGCATGTAAGGGTTGCAAATTAAAGGTAAACAGTAAGGTTGTTGGAGTCATGTGATCTGAATGTGTGGGATATACAGAGATGTCCACTGTGGAAGAAGAGGGATGAGAATCTTATGAATCTGATAAGACGGCATTATCATAAGAGAGGATGCACTGGATCAAAGCTTAGTAGCTGAGGATAATAATGGAGGGGGCAATTACCATGGTGAGAAAGCTGTTATCTTAAGTGTATTGTGGATTTTCTGTTTGGTGATCAGCAGGTAGGGTTTGAAACTTTCTGGCAGATTAAAAGTGTGTGCCGGATCGAGACCCGAACTCGGGACCTTTGCCTTTGGCGGGCAAGTGCTCTACCAACTGAGCTATCCAAGCACGACTCACGCCCCGTCATCACAGCTTTACTTCTGCCAGTAACTCGTCTCCTACCTTCAAAACTTTACAGTAGCTCTCCTGCGAACCAGGAGCAGAGCAGAGCTTCTGTTAAGTCTGGAAGGTTGGAGACGAGGTACTGGCAGAAGTAAAGCTGTGAGGACGGGGTGTGAGTCGTACTTGGGTAGCTCAGTTAGGCCGGCACGGTAGCTCAGCGTGTTCGGTCAGAGGGTTAGCTGCCCTCTGTAATAAAAAAACTGAGTGAAATGGATCAATAACGAACTTCAATGGGCGTCAGGTGACGTCAGCGTGTTCGGTCAGAGGGTTAACTGCCCTCTGTAATAAAAAAACTGAGTGAATGGATCAATAACGAACTTCAATGGGCGTCAGGTGACGTCCGCCACGAACAATTGAAACGAACAATAACGAACAAAATGAGATTACATAAAAAATAGAGCACTTGCCCGCGAAAGGCAAAGGTCCCGAGTTCGAGTCTCAGTCCGGCACACAGTTTTAATCTGCCAGGAAGTTTCATATCAGCGCACACTCAGCTGCAGAGTGAAAATCTCATTCAGGTAGGGTTTAATTTACAGTCGATGCTGAGGGAGAAGTCGTGGAGACGAAATCTGTTCCGCTATTAGTACCACCATTTTAAATATCCAGATTCCTTAACTTTTTGTCGACTCAGTTTGCATCTGGATTTATTTTTACGTTTATCCGACGGAAACTACTTCCGTACTTTTCGCAAATATGCAGTTGTCTACAATGTTCAAATGACGCAAGAGGATTGTAATGCTACTGGACCCTATGTGCTATCTACGCGTAGAACTGCTATGACGCAACAGCAACACAGTAAAATTTCACGTAAAGTATTCTGTGCTCTCTCTAGTTATCTTTGTTTCTGTGATAAGTGGTAATCGGTGTACTATCATTTATGATGGCTGATAGACTGCTAGGAAACAGCAGTAAGCTGGAGTCACATTGTTCACAGCTATTGTATGATGGGAGACTAGCGGTGAAGTAATCATTTAGTAACGAATCTTATGTTCGATGAATGAAAAAATGTTCAACGAGGTTTCGGAAATTAACGATATTATCTTAGGAACGAAGGCACTATACCTTGAGTTGAGGGCGAAAAAAAATACTGTCAGCGTGATGGTACCCTGAGGATTCCAACTGATTTATGTTTCAATTACATGGCTGGGAACGGTAGGAATAAAACTCTGTGAAAGTGAACAAAAGCACGGTGAGTCGTTGAATGAGGCGTCTATCACTATCGGACCAAGGTCGTGCAAACCTGTTCGATCTTCCACGTGCCGGCTGGCCGCACACAGCTGTGACTCCTGCAATGTTTCAGCGTGCGGACACTCTCACCCGAGGTGATCGAAGGTTTGCAATCAAATGCGTCGCTGCAGAACTGAGCGACTCTGTTGGTCGTGCTGACACACTCATTCACCAGTTTGGGTTCTAAAAGTGTGTTCCCGCCGGATTCCTCGTCGACTAACAGGCAACCATCTAGAGCAACGAAGGATTATCTTTGCGGATATGCTTGCAGGCATACAGGCCCTCCCAGTAAGGAGGAGTAAGGCCGTCACTCTGAACGGCGGTTATGTTGAAAATTAGGGTTTTGTAGTGAAAAAAATGGGGAATAACATGGCGTATTGTAATCCTGAATCAAGTGAACCTGCTTTCAGAAAAAAATGTGTTGCATTGCTTATTGAACGCCCGTCGTACTTCCAGAGGAGCAGTAATTTTCTGTTCTCTAAATTTTACTTCTTTAGGAAAAACAAAGTTGGTCGCGACTTACGATTCAGAATTTGTGCAACAATGGCTCCAGTTGTTGCTATTCACACAGATAACTTCTTGTCGTTAAATTTGAATAGATTTCGATAGCAGAGGTCGGAATATTGCTAAACGAACTCTGTGTATGTTCACGGTGGTACTAGCTGGTCATCAATAAGAGTACTGCCCTTTTGGGCGAAAGCAAATTTAGTATGCCAGTACCACAGACTATAAGATAAAATCTTCGTATAAAATTATTTTTTGTGTCTTCTACATATATATAATTAAATACTGTTAAAAAATAAGTACTCACTGCTCGAAGCCCACAGAGAGCCATTGCGCAACTCCTCGATCAGCTGGCGTAGATTGTCGCCGCAGTCTCCCTGCAAAAAGAAACACTCGTTAACTTTTTCCTTCATTGAGTTTTCAGTGTTGAATATTCAAGTGCTGTACTATACTTCCCTATTACCTAGAATATTTTTTTCAATCCCTGATGACACACTAATTACAAACTTGTAAGATACGCGCAAGCCTGCACAGATGCTGAGATCACAAAATCAGAGAACATATGAAAACATATAACAGTATCAGGTTACCTTCCATTCAGAAGGCTGTTGCACACAGCGACTGTTATATTGACTTGTAAGTAATAGATATCAGCTTTCAGTCGTCCTTTCTAAATTTTGTTGGCAGATCTAGATTTGAGCTAGAAACTAGCCATTCTCAATGCACTATCATTTTTGGTCAATGCATGTAATGCCTGTTGGTCGGGCTTCATCCACAGTTCATTGAGTATTCAATGAACTGTGGATGAAGCCCGACCAACAGGCATTATATGCATTGATCATAAATGATAGTGCATTGAGAATGACTAGTTTCTAGCTGAAATCTAGATCTGCTAATAAAATTTAAAAAGGACGACTGATACGTGAAATCTACTATTTACAAGTAAATGTAACAGTATTTCTCCGTATGACCTTGGGCTGCAGTTCCGTTAATAGTTAGTTCACTTGTTTTGTTGGTAGTGATTAATACGCATCTAGACTTGACAAGTCTTTTATTTAGACTTGACAAGTCTTGTTTTTAATTCTAATTTCTTGCCTGGATGGTTGAGGTGAGATATTCGAGAACTGGGTCATAATAGATCTCGGTCCTTTTTAAAACAATCCCTGATAGGAGAGATTCTCATTTCGGAATACTTGGTAGTGGAGGGAGACATACAGAATCCATTTGCTCGAAATTAGGTGAGTGGCGCTTTTTAAGTTGTTTACGTGGTAGTGCACTGCTGGTCATAAAATTGTAGCTCCAGAAGGGACAGCAAACTAGCTAAATTTTACTTATTTTATGTGTACAGCACAGTAATGTGTCGTGTGACTAGTGCCTCCCGTCGGGTAGACCGTACACCGGGTGCAAGTCTTTCGATTTGACGCAGCGATGGGGATGAAATGATGATGAGTAGGACAACACAGCACCCAGTCCCTGAGCCGAGAAAATCTCCCACCCAGCCGGGAATCGAACCCGGGCCCTTAGGATTGACATTCTGTCGCGCTGACCATCCAGCTACCGGGGCGGACAGCACAGTAATTAGAACACATGACTTAATGTGTTGGTGATTTGGTCGTAAAAATATTGCGATACTTATCACAATGAGCTGCCTCATCTGGCAGCAACAATGGCTCTAACCTGGCCGGTCAGCGAGTTGAACTGGACAAGGATGAGATACGCGCACGTGATTCCACGCTGCTGCAACTCACTGCCACAGATCACGAATCGTAGTGGCTGATGAGTGTTGGCGTGTCAGTCTCTTGCCAACCCACGATGAGATGTATTCAGTGGGTGAAAGGTCTGGAGAACATGCTGACCAGAGCAACAATCTATCAAGTGGGTCAGAGCAGCACCGCCGACATGGAGTCTACGTTATGCGTTGGAAGATAACGCCACGAGATCTAGAAGATAAGGCACATCAGCTAGCCTTAACACATTTGAAGCGTAATTGCTGCTGATCAAATTACCTATGCAAACCAAAGGTGATCTTATGTATCCAATGGCACCTCATACCATCACGGAAAGTGCTGGGCCACTATGACTATGACAAATGCCATCTGTAGTGTGTTGTCCTCAGAGCCTCGACACACGTGTACATACATCATGATATTGTACATAGAACCACGGCACCAAGACGACGTGGTACCACTTCTGTGTTCCGTGTTGTCGTTGGATGCACTACTGCCGTCGCGCATCTCTTTTTTTCCGTATCAAAGGAAGCCGTAAAAATGGTCGCCAAGCTGAGAGTCCATGGGGCTCCAGATATCGTTGTACTGTCGTTGTAGATACTTTTCTTGAGGTAAAAAAACTCTTGACTTATAACACGTGACGCGGCTTTGCGTTCCTGCATACCCAAGTGAACAATGTCTATCCTCTCAGGCGCTAGTCGAGTAGGACCGTTGATATCTCGCTTGGCATTCTCAAGCCCTCGATCCCAGTATCATGCCCCAATGACAGTGTAGGATCTTGACCAACGTGAGGAGCAGTATTTTGGAACGAAAAACCTCAGATCTGATTGGCCACAATACTAGCACTGCCGAATTCCGAAATGTGTTGGTCTTGAGGCATAAGACTTCCATTTCGCAAACAACGTCCAAATACTGTTTCTGAATGAGAAACAGGCAGAACAATATTTTCTTGTGTACAATATGTAGATGGCGTTACACCTACATTTTATATGGTTCAGCTAAAATGCTTGCAGTATCTCCGGTTAAATGCAGACTTGAGAGTGTGGCTGGTTTTAAGAACCTAACAGTTCATGTGAGAGTTGCAGGAAGTGGACATATACACCTCAGGCACAGGTCACCAGAGTTATGATAGCTCACCTTGGGTCTTCCAAACTTGAGTCCATCTCACAGAAGATCACACACAGGCATGGTTCTGTTAATGATTTGGCTCTGTAAAACTATTACGGGAATGTACGGGCCTACTTTATAGTAATGAGTGCGTAAATTTTAAGGGATTGCAGGAATTTATTCCACATTTGCAGTGCTTGATGCAACATTCAAGGGTCAACTGAGCTTTTGACATACCCCTGTGGAAGTTAGAGTGATCCGCATCGGTTGAACTAGCCGATATTCAGATTGATCTCAATGGACCCATATGCTTTAATAAAACTGTAATGTGACAAATAATTCATGGGATGGAGGTGGCACTAGCAAACATGAGTCATTGGTGTTGCACCTCACAAAAGATAATAAACAACGTGATCATCTAACAATGGAATGAAACAATGGCCTACATTTACACTTATTTATTATAAAGTTCCCTACTGACATAAACACGAACACAAAATAATCGTTGGATCTATTCAGTCTTGAAAAATGTAGAGAAATCGAAAATTACCAATTATTAACATGGAATATTTCTAATCTGACACTTAAACGACCTAGAAAAGACTGGATAGTTTAAGTAAAAGGGGCCAAACTAAGATCTTACAACTGAGTTATGGGAAAACAATCCTCAGTGGTTGCCTCGTCCGCCAGAAGAATAAAAAAAATTAAAACATGCAGCTAACATCACTGATCGAGTCATAAATGACCTGGGAAAAGCATAAAATACGTGAAATCTACTTGATCCTAATAAAGTGCCTAGAAATGTTTGGATAGTCTCATACCGTGCGCACCTAAGCTGCAGTTTCTCATGATATTCTGTATTCAGTAGTGTGGAAAATTCCCAGCACTACGGTTGCTGCAGTCTGCAACACATCCGCTGCTAATTGTAGGCACATCCCTTCTCCACATCTGCAGGCGAATTATACAGTTAGTGCCTTCCTCAAGCTCTCTAGATGACGTCTTCTCTTCAGACTCCCAAAGCGAACTATTCTCTCCAGAATCCACAGACCAATTGCTTCCTACTGAAACAGACTTCTGTCTCCTCTCCACAAGTCATCACATTCCTCATATGTCAATGAGAAATGCTCTGCAAAATGCTGGGAACTGATATTATTATTAAAAAAATAACTAACTCCCCACGAAATAAATGTTTTACAATGTTAACCAATCACCTAACTCCTACTTATGCAGACCCTATACAAGTTTTTTTACGCTCTGATCTTCAGTTCGAATTTCTCGATAACTGGTGTTCTGACTTGCCCTTCTCTGCTACTTTTTTAAGATTAACCAACCCTCTCACAACTTTTTAGACAAGAGGGTGTTCACTCCGCGTAAAACAGCGCCATAGAGTCGGCCTAACGCCTTGCAAAGACAGAAAAGAATTCCTGAACACAATGCAGCTGTGTTACATGTCACAGAACGCAGAGATCAGTGTGTATGGTGGACTTCTACCTTCACAGCATTCCAGCAATGCGATTTGTTGATGGGAAACAAAGTTCTTTCCAAATGTGTTTTGATAGTATGGTACAGCTTCTAAAAACCAAGATTGTGTGCTAGTGCAGGTGCTTCTCAAGGTGCTTATACGACTTACTTGAATTGTGACCTGAATCTCAATGCCGGAGTGAGACTCCTAGATGCCCGGGGCAAATAGTGCTTTGGTTGTGACAGTGAACCTGGCGCGCACGGACACTTCGACTGATCCTCCTCGCATCTTCCTCTGAGAAGTGAGCCGAAATTCTCAGGGTGTGGGAGGGTGGGAGGGGGGGGGGGGGAGTTGGGTACAGGACAATGGGTCACTACCCTGGGACTCTCTGCCAACCCTGGCTCATTATGTGGACTCAACTAAACTACAGAACATTTCACATGCAAAACTGCCACCAGAAGAGAAATGGTCTTAATATAAAAGGAGAAGGCTTAATGATCCCAGTCACTGACGTTACTTATTACAAGCGTTAAATATTTATTAATTGATAGGGATAGACCTCAGATTGTGATGAATTTAAATCTGTTATGAATGATAGATGAGATGTATCAATCCAGCAATGCTTTTCAGGTCTACTGCTACACGTCATTTCCTTCTGCTACACACTTCCAAATGAATGCATGATGTAATATCTTCGGATAAATGACTGCTCCATGCAACATTCTGATTGGAACGCAAGCCGCAAACTTACTGAAGTGTATTTACTGTTAAACAATAAAGCATTAAAATTAAGCAACATGAGCAGTAAGCACACTTGTACTCAGGCTACGAACGGTGACAGTGACACCTGGCTTACAACCACTCCTGGATATGCCTGAAAGAAACCCAACTCATTGATGGGAATGCAATTAAAGTTTGATATCACTGGATCTATAATAACTACCCCGAGAAATGAACACACTTCTGTTCTGCCCACGAACTTCACGATCACTCATCGTCAAGCTTCAGAGGAGTCTCTGTTCCTTGGTTCTGACCAATCAGAGTCCCATAAAGACAAAGCTACCATATACGTCCATGCTACAACCAACCATTGAAATATGGAGATACTGTCAGTAGCAGAATTTAAAACATACAGCACAACGTTATGGTTTGTACCAGGTCAATAAGCCACAAAAGTAAGTGCTAATCGTTTGTATATCCAAGTGTGTAGTATACTTCATGTTAGGTTGACTTTTGTTACTGCTGCCTTGACCGAACGAGTTGGCACAGTGGTTAGCATATTGGACTCGCGTTCAGAAGATAGACGGCTCAAATCACCATCCAGTCATCCACATTCAGTTTTACCATGATTTCCCTAAATCGCTCCAAGCAAATGCCGGGATGGCTCCTTTGAGAATGGTACGGTCGATTTCCTTCCTCATCCTTTCGTAATTCGAGCTTGTGCTCCGCCTCTAATGACTTCGCTGCCGACGAGACGTTAAACTCTGGAGACTCAAGGTTGGAATATCATCATTATTAGGAGAAAGATAAATTGTTACTCACCGTAAAGGTGACCAGTTAAGTTGCCGACAGGCACAATGGAGAGACTATTATACATTACAGCTTTCGACTAAAGCCTTCTTTGGCAAAGAAGCACACCCACATTCACACAACTCTAACACACAGAACTGCTACCACAGGCAGTTTCGACCGAAATCAGTGAGGCTCGGAAGTCAGAGCATGTGTTGTTTGGAAGGCGATGAAAAAACACACGAAGGAAGAAAAAGACCGGACAGGCTTGTAGGATGGAAGAAAAGCCGTTAGGCAAACTGGGTGGCTTCTACATCACGTCACTGTTCAGGGCCGCATCCCACATGAGCAGTTCGGTTTCTAGAAGGGCCATTCAACGTCCCATTAGTTGCTGTGGCTGGTAAAAAAAGGCCATGAGAGTCCTGGAGTGTCATGAGTACCTTAGGGGAGTGCACTTGCACGCGTCCAGGGTATTCGGCTGTGTGGCATGATTGTCTCATGTACTGACTATTTGTGCCCGGGGTCTCGACATCACACGGTCACCCGTTCTCCTTCTACTTCACTGGGAGAATATTCCATGTTCGTACGGATGGTGGGGTGTCTATAGTGCGATTGCTATGTGCAGGTTTGCCACAGTGACTGTTGCTTGGCCCCCTGCTGTACCCCTTGTACATGCTGACATACCCAGGGTGGTGCGCGTCTAGCTGGCTATCTACTTGCACGTTACCGCACAGTTTTCCCAGAGGATCAATGCAGGGATGTTTTGCCGCCACGTGCAGTTCGCCTGCCAGGCTCTTGGTGCTTAGTCGGCAAACTGGTGGCTCCAATTCAAAGTGACCAAGAGTAAGGCGCTCGTATTCGTCTGACGAGTGGTGCATCCTGTCTCGCCATCTCTCATCATCATAGGAGGCCCCAACTCATGGTGCAAGATGGGCAAGTAACTGAGGGTTACCCTGGATCACCGTTTCACCTAGCAACCCCACAAGGCATTGGGGCGCCTCCATGCATCAAGAGTTCTTTCGTACTGTGGTGTTATCACATGCCTGGTGAAGATCTATCTGGTGGTGCAGTATGCTGCTGTTGTGTGGGGCAACGCTGCTCCGACCAGTACTCAGCGTCTCCATCCAGTGCAAAGTCGGGCCTTGTATCTTGCCCTTCACCCTCCCACGAGACCACTCCAACTGCCTGCTTCATGTGGACAGCGGCATTCCACTGTACCCGTCAGGCTGCTTGTTTCTTCTATTAAAAGGGGCGGCAGTTTGACAACGTCGGCTTCTCACACGTGAGACATCAGGTTCATCTTTGGGTGACCTCGTTATGGCAGGATTTCATGAGGGCATGAGCTGTACGTACAGCATCTGATGATCAGCCCTTGGAAGGCACCCACTACTGATACCAATGCATCCTGTCAGGACCAAAATCACCATCAGAAGACGCCAGGTCAGCAGGAAAAGCAGCAGATTGCTTAGACTACACTATATCAATCCCAAGGAGGCCTGTCCTTACCGAGTGTGACTGTATCACATGTTGAGCGATTACTGTGAAAAACACGGAGATGCCATATACTTGTAAGGGATAATGTTATTAGCACCTGACAGAGTTTGAAAGACGCCTCCTTGTGAGTCTCCACTTGGCCACCTGTTCAAGTAACTGAATATTAAGATTTGCTAGGTATTCAGATATGACAGTGACCCGATGTTGGGCTGCAAAGTAAAGTGAGGGCAGGCGTAATCATCGTCAAGGTTCCGACTGACCACGTTTGACCATCACAAGGGAGAATATATGTACTGTGCACTAAGCACATCAGAATTCCTTCACATTTGCACCTGCCATCCGAAAACAATAATGGACCCTTTGCAACTTTCTTTGTTGTTGTGCACAATTGGGGAGAGATTAACAGCAGCCAGACTAGGAAATTACTGCTACATATGTAGGCTGCTGTTAACGCTACAGCATAGATGGTTGCGCTTAGAGTGTGCCAGAACCGGGAAGTACTGACAGCTGATGGAGTCGCATTGTGTTCAAAATGGTTCAAATGGCTCTGAGCACTATGGGATTCAACTGCTGTGGTCATCAGTCCCCTAGAACTTAGAACTAATTAAACCTAACTAACCTAAGGACATCACACACATCCATGCCCGAGGTAGGATTCGAACCTGCGACCGCAGCAGTCGCACGGTTCGCATTGTGTTCAGTCATGAATCGCGATTCTACAAAATTACGGATGACCATCACTGGTGAGTATCGTGGCGACATGGGTAGATAAACCATTCTGGAGAGACACATCTACACTACTGGCTATTAAAATTTCTACACCAAGAAGAAATACAGATAAGAAACGGGTATTCATTGGACAAATATATTATACTAGAACTGACATGTGATTACACTGGGCGCATAGATCCTGAGATATCAGTACTCAGAACAACCACCAACGGCCTTGTTACGCATGGGCATTGAGTCAAACAGAGCTTGGATGGCGTGTACAGGTACAGCTGACCATGCAGCTTCAAAAATGGTTCAAATGGCTCTCAGCACTATGGGACTTAACATCTGAGGTCATCAGTCCCCTAAAACTTAGAACTACTTAAACCAAACTAACCTAAGGACATTACACACATCCATGCCAGAGACAGGATTCGAACCTGCGACCGGAGCGGTCGCGCGATTCCAGACTGAGGCGCCTAGAACCGCTCGGCTACCAGAGGCCGGCATGCAGCTTGAACACGATACCACACTTCATCAAGAGTACTAACTGGCGTATTGTGACGAGCCAGTTGCTCAACTACAATTGACCAGACGTTTTCAATTGGTGAGAGATCTGGAGAATGTGCTGGCCAGGGCAGCTGTCGAACATTTCTGTATCCAGAAAGGCCCGTACAGGACCTGCAAGATGCGGTCGTGCTGAAATGTAGGGTTTCGCAGGAATCGAATGAAGCCTAGAGCCACGCGTCGAAACACATCTAAAATGTAACGTCCACTGTTCAAAGTGCCGTCAATACGAAGAGGTGACCGAGACGTGTAAACAATGGCACCCCATACCATCACGCAGGGTGATACGCCAGTATGGCGATGACGGATACACGCTTCCAATGTGCGTTCACTGCGATGTCGCCAAACACGGATGCGACTATCATGATGCTGTAAACAGAACCTGGATTCATCCGAAAAAATGACGTTTTGCCGTTCGTGCACCCAGGTTCGTCGTTGAGTACACCACCGCAGGCGCTCCTGTCTGTAATGCAACGTCAAGGGTAACCGTAGCCATGGTCTCCGAGCTGATAGTCCATGCTGCTGCAAACGTTGTCGAACTGTTCGTGCAGACGGTTGTTGTCTTGCAAACGTCCCCATCTGTTGACTCAAGGATCGAGAGGTGGCTGCACGATCCGTTACAGCCATGCGAATAAGATGCCTGTCATCTCGACTGCTAGTGATACGTGGCCGTTGGGATCCAGCACGGCATTCCGTATTACCCTCATGAACCCACCGATTCCATATTTTGCTAACAGTCATTGGATCTCGTCCAACGCGAGCAGCAGTGTCGCGATACGATAAACCGCAATCGCAATAGGCTACAATCCGACCTTTATCAAAGTCGGAAACGTGATGATACGCATTTCTCCTCCTTACACGAGGCATCACAACAACGTTTCACCAGGCAACGCCGGTCAACTGCTGTTTGTGTATGAGAAACCGGTTGGAAACTTTCCTCATGTCAGCACGTTGTGGGTGTCGCCAACGGCTCCAACCTTGTGTGAATTCTCTGAAAAGCTAATCATTTGCATATCACAGCATTTTCTTCCAGTCGGTTAAATTTCGCGTCTGTAGCACGTCATCTTCGTGGTGTAGCAATTTTAATGGCCAGTAGTGTATGTTTCTCCTGACATCAAAGTTTGAGGAGCCATCAGGTATGACCTCAGGTCTAAGGTTGTAGTGATTTAGGGATCTCTGACGCCAGAGCAGTTCGTCACGGACATGTTGCATCCTGATGAGTCACCTCTGATATGACAGTATTGTGGTATCATTTACAACAGGACAATGCTCTTCCACACATGACACGTGTCCCTATGAATTGTTGCGTGATGCTGAGATAAGACGGTGGCCAAAAGAGCCTCAGACCTGTCCCCTTTAAAAAGTGTGGGACCAGCTTGGAGTAAGCTATGTGCAAGTGGCAGTATCAAGGATATGTAGGACCAGTTACAACAATTTTGGGTCAGCTTGCTTCAGAAGAGGATACAGCAGCTTAATGAACCCTTCCCAACAGAATCACTTGACGTATCCAGGTCAGAGGGGGTGCATCGTCATACTTATAAGCGGGCTCATACTTTCAAGTTCTTTGCAAATTGAACTCGATTTTGCAATCACTGAAATAACAACTCATACCTTCTCAACCCTTGAAGTTTGATTTAGCTTCCTCCTCCCTTATGGTTGCTTTGAATTTTCTGTAAAGCAGTGTATTCATTGGTGCATTATAACAGATCTGTTTCCCGACACAAGTTGAGAATCTGCATGTATCGTTTTGAACACTACATACTGCAGACAGGAAAGAATTGTGTAGTACATGATAGAACTGAAACGTCGTTGATAAATTGATTTGAAATTGTTCTTATTAGCATTTCAGTTACATACTGAAGCGCCAAAGAAACTGGTATAAGCATGCGTGTTCAAATACAGAGATATGTTAAGAGGCAGAGTACGGCGCTGCGGTCGGCAACGCCTATATGAGACAGCAAGTGTATGCCGCAGTAGTTACATCAGTTACTACTGCTAAAATGGCAGGTTATCAAGATTTAAGTGAGTGTGAACGTGGTGTTATAGTCGGCGCACGAGCGATGGGACACAGCATCTCCGAGGTAGCGATGAAGTGGGGATTTTCCGTACGATCATTTCACGAGTGTACCGCGAATTTCAGGAATCTGCTAAAACATCAAATCTCCGACAGCGCTGCGGCCGGAAAAAGATCCTGCAAGAACGGGACCAACGACGACTGAAGAGAATCGTTCAACGTGACAGAAGTCCAACCCTTCTCCAAACTGATGCAGATTTCAATGCTGGGCCATCAACATGTGTCAGCGTGCGAGTCATTCAACGAAACATCATCGACATGAGCTTTCGGAGCCGAAGGCCCGCTCGTATACCCTTTATGATTGCACGATACAAAGGTTTACGCCTTTCTTGGCCTGTCAGCACCGACAATGGACTGTTGATGACTGGAAACATGTTGCCTGGTCCGACGAGTCTCGTTTCAAATTGTATCGAGCGGATGGACGTGTACGGGTATGGAGACAAACTCATGAACTCACGGACCCTGCATGACAGTAGGGGACTGTTCAAGCTGGTGGAGGCTCTGTAATAGTGTGGGGCGTGTGCAGTTGGAGTGGTATGGGACCCCTTATACGTCTAGATACGACTCTGACAAATGACACGTACGAAAGCATCGTTTCTGACCGCTTGCCTCCATTCTTGTCCATTGTGCATTCCGACAGACTTGGGCGATTCCAGCAGAACAATGCGTCATACCACACGTCCAGAACTGATACAGAGTGGCTCCAGGAACACTCTTCTGAGTTGAAACACTTCCGCTGACCACCAGACTCCCCAGGCATGAACATTATTGAGCGTATCTGGGATGCCTTGCAACGTGCTGCTCAGAAGAGATCTCCACCCCATCGTTCTCTTTCGGATGTATTAAATGATATAAAGGAAATAGATTCCATTTAATTCTATCTTCTGATGTACACTGAGGCGACAAAAGTCGTGCGATAGCGATATGCACCTATACTAATGGCGGTAGTATCGTGTACACGAGGTCTAAAAGAACAGTGCATTAGCGAAGGTGCTATTTGTACTCAGGTGATTCATGTGAAAAAGTTTCCGATGTGATTTCGACCGCAAAATGGGAATTAGCAGACTTTGAACGCGGTATGGTAGTTGGAGCTAGACGCCTGGGACATTCCACTTCGTAAGTTGTTAGGGAATTAAATATTCCGAAATCCACAGTGTCATCAGTGTCTCGAGAACATCAAATTACAGGAATTACCTCTCACTACGGACAACGCAGTGGCCGACGGCCTTCACTTAACCAGCGAGAGCAGCGGCATACCGTAGAGTTGTCAGTGCTAAGTGAAATAACTGCAGATACCCATGTAGGACGTACGACGAAGGTACGCGTTTAGGACAGCGCAACGAAATTTAGCATTAATGGGCTCGGCAACAGACGACCGATTAGAGTGCCTTTGCCAACAGCACGACATCGCCTGGAGCGCACCTCCTGGGCTCGTGAAAATATCGGTTGGACCATGGAGGACTTAAAGCCATGGCCTGGTCAGATAAGCCCCGATTTCAGTGGTAAGAGCTGATAGTAGGGTTCGAATGTGGGGCAAACCTCACGAAGCCATGGACTCTAGTGTCAACAAAGCACTGTGCAACCTGGTGGTGGCTCCGCAATGGTGTTAGCTGCGTTTACGTGGAAAGGACGGGGCTCTCTGGTCCGACTGAACCGGTAATTGACTGGAAATTGTTATGTGCGGCTACTTGGGGACCATTTGCAGCCATGGACTTCCTGTTCCCAAACTTCGGTGAAATTTTTGTGGATGATAATACACCATGTCATCAGGCCACAGTCGTTCGTGACCGGTTTGAAGTACATTCTGGACGATTCACAGTGCATGATTTGGCCACCAAATTCGCCCGAAATGAATCCTATCGTACATTTAAGGGGGAATAATCGAGATTTCAGTCCCTGAACAAAATCCTGCATCGTCAACACTTTCGCAATTATTAATGGCTACAGCGGCAGCATTGTTCGGTATTTACGCAAGCGACTTCCAGCCACTTGTTGAGTCCATGTCAAGTCGAGTTGCTGCACTACGCCGGGAAAAAAGTGGTCCAACAGGATATTGGGATTTATCCCTCGACTTTTGTCACATCAGTATTGGCCAGTGTCGTGGCTTAAACAAGTGAGTCGATGTGAATCGTGAACAGACTACGTTCCTATTCTGTGACGATAAGACTAACAGCAGCCTGTGGACTGAGCGTGCTTATACGTCTTTTTTCTTGTTTTGTGGAATATACGTCTTTCAGATTCATCTTTGATTGTTTTGATAGAGAAGAGATGGAGAATAGACAGGAGAGAAACGAAAAAGAAATAGAAAGAGAGGAAAATATGAGAGAAAATGTTAGCACTAAACGTCACACTGCCGACGATAAACAGGTAGTAAAAATTGTGTTCCCTTGCGTCTGGAGAACATTATGAAAATTATCAAGCGCCAGTTGTCTTGTATGTTGTTGCTTTTGGCTCCACCTCTTTAATGGCGTCAATACTGACTCCATGCACTTAGCTGCGCTTACGTACCAGCATGTAACAGACCGCATTGTTACTTTCTCATCGTCGGCAAGGCAGCTTTTCCTTACACGACCTTGTTAGCGGATTCCAACTTTCTTTTCTGTCATCCGTACGCCGCTCCGTACCAGAGTGAAACCACCCACTCTGTCTCTCACTAGTTTCTTACAGTTTTTTTCCTTCGTTTGTTTCTTTCAAGCGAATATTATTAGAGTTTTCTCAAGTTACATTTTTCCGTTGCGAAGGGACAAGAGTTGCTGGTTACAAAACAGATCAAGTACACCAGTCGCACAAATTTTACTACAAAAATTCGGCTTCCGAAGCAGATATACATATGAAATAAAATAAATTTTCGTCGATTTAATGTTATTTCCGTGTTTTTGGTGCTCTTTTCTATTTGATGCGTGTCTTTATCTGGACATCATAACTCCCGTCTTCCACCAGCCCCGCCATTTAACCTTTGTCTTTCACTCTGATAAATAGTATTTAGGAGTATGTAATTCCTCCTTTTAAATTTCGAATCAAATGGCTCGAAGCACTATGGGACTTAACATCTGAGGTCATCAGTCCCCTAGACTTAGAACTACTTAAACCTAAGTAACCTAAGGACATCATCACACACATCAATCCCCGAGGCAAGATTCGAACCTGCCACCGTAGCAGCTGCGTGGTTCCGGACTGAAGCGCCTAGAACAGAGGCCGGCTTTAAATTTCGACCCACAAGTAAAGCTTCATTATGTTTTGTAAGCTACGTCAGTATGTTGTCCTGAGAAAATTAGCGGGCTTCTGTTTCTCTTTTAACATTGATTTCTTCGCTGTCACTTTTTAAATAAGAGAAACTTCTAGCATACACTGCCCGTCAGGCAGAAACGAAAAAAACTCAACTGCCCAGTTTTGTTTACTTATAAATGAATGAATACTACAGAGTCATATTAATAGAAAATGTACATTTTCAAAGAAAAATATATTTCACGAATAAATCCTCTGAGTAAGGAGAAAAAATTAAAATCAAACTGTAATAAAGAATGTGACTTCATCCGGGGACAAGTGTTGTGAAGAGATGTCAAAATATATAGCTGAACTTGCATTCTTGAAAGAAAGGAGTTATGCCTGGATACACAGTCGGTATGAGAACTGCGCGCCAAAGGCAAGGTTTCGGGTTCGAGACTCACCCTACATACATTTAAGTCTCGCGGGAAGTTGCATCTACATTTTTTCTCCAGCAGCCATCTTACGGTTTGTGAAGGAGGGTATTTCCTCTATAATTAACACCCCTGCCCCTCTATCCTTTTGGTGTTCAATTGATGAATGGTGCGTGGTAAGAACGGATCTTGGTAAGCTTCCGCATGGGCTCGAATTGTTCTGATTTTCCCATCGTGGCTATTTTGCGAGATATACAGGATTTGGAACCGGCCTCCGTGACCGAGCGGTTCTAGGCGCTTCGGTCTAGTACCGCGCGACCACTAGGGTCGCAAGTTCGAATCCTGCCCAGGGCATGAATGCGTGTGATATCCTTAGGTTGGTTAGGTGTAAGTAGTTCTAAGTTCTAGGGGACTGATGACCTCAGATGTTAAGTCCCATAGTGCTCACAGCCATTTGAACCATTTGAACCAGGAGTTGGACAAAAATACGAAACACCGCGAGAAATACATCTCTGAACATAAGTGCAGATGCCAGCCTATCCTGCAGGCTGCGCTGTTGTATCTGACCAGGAAGCGCACTTGTACGTCGTCCTCTCTGCGTTGTGTGTGTCACTAGTGGTCAGAACATCATTCTGCGTAGTTGCAAATGCATTATGTCGGAGCTAAGTAAATTCCAACGTGGGCAATTCGTTGGTGTACGTATGGTGCGAGATGCCGTAACCAAAGTAGCCGAAGTGTTTGGTGTTTCAAGACTTATACCACACACACGCGGACGAAAGTGTGTGATCATGATGGATTGTCATTGAAGAGGTTCAAAATGATTCAAAGACTCTGAGCACTATGGGACATAACATCTAAGGTCATCAGTTCCCTAGAACTTAGAACTACTTAAACCAAACTAACCTAAGGACATCACACACATCCATGCCCGCGGCAGGATTCGAACCTGCGACCGTAGCGGTCGCGCGGTTTCCATTCAAGAGGACTATGATGAAAAATAAGATGATGGCTGCTACAAAAGTCAGTGCAGAACTGAATGTAGTCCACCCGAACACCGTCAGCAGCAAAACAACATGAAGGGAGCTCCATAAACTGGGAAGTGCAGGGCTGCCAAGGGTTATGTGACGATTTTGGCTGATCGTATTCATCCTATGGTCCAATGTCTGTTTCCTAATCCTGATGCTGTGTTGCAAGACGTCAAGGACCCTGTACAGACAGCTCGCATCGTCCAGAACTGGTTTTGTGAGCACAAGTATAAATTACCGCATCTCCCCTGGCCACCACAGTGACCAGATCTCAATATCATTGAGCCTTTGTGGTTTATTTTGGAGGTAAGGATGCGTGATCACTATCCGCTTCCATCATCAGTACCTAAACTTGTCACTATTTTGCAGGAATAATGGTATAAGATTCCCTTAAAAACCATGCGGGACCTGTATATGTCCATTCCAAGACGACTGGAAGCTATTTTGAATGGCAGTGGGTTTTCTACGCCGTATTAGGCACGGTAATGTGTTGTGTGCTTTTTGTTTTCCCATATTTATGGACTATCCCATATTTTGTGGACTATCAGACCAATTGTGTGATTGGATTGAAGTTCCTAAATAGCAGAACGCAGCATGTCATTCTCAATGGAGAGAAGTCTTCCGAAGTAAGAGTGATTTCAGGTGTGCCGCAGGGGAGTGTCGTAGGACCGTTGCTATTCACAATATACATAAATGACCTTGTGGATATCATTAGAAGTTCACTGAGGCTTTTTGCGGATGATGCTGTAGCATATCGAGAGGTTGTAACAATGGAAAATTGTACTGAAATGCAGGAGAATCTGCAACGAATTGACGCATGATGCAGCGAATGGCAATTGAATCTCAATGTAGAAAAGTGTAATGCGCTGCGAATACATAGAAAGAAAGATCCCTTATCATTTAGCTACAATATAGCAGGTCAGAAACTGGTAGCAGTTAATTCCATAAATTATCTGGGAGTAGGCATTAGGAGTGATTTAAAATGGAATGACCATATAAAGTTGATCGTCGATAAGGCAGATGTCAGACTGAGACTCATTGGAAGAATCCTAAGGAAATGCAATCAGAAAACAAGGGAAGTAGGTTATAGTACACTTGTTCGCCCACTGCTTGAACACTGCTCACCGATGTGGGATCCGTACCAGATATGGTTGATAGAAGACATAGAGAAGATTCAACGGAGAGCAGCGCGCTTCGTTACAGGATAATTTAGTAATCGCAAAAGCGTTACGGAAATGATAGATAAACTCCAGTGGAAGACTTGAGGATAAAATCAGAGAGATTAGAGTCCACACAGAGGCATACCAACAGTCCTTCTTTCCATGAACAATACGAGACTGGAATAGAAGGGAGAACCGATAGGGCACTCATGGTACCCTCCGCCACACACCGTCAGGTGGCTTGCGGAGTATGGACGTAGATGTAGAATTTTGTCCGTCCCCTGCGTATGGGTGGAAGAAATGTGTTGATTGACATTTCTGTCAACGTACGCTCTTAGAATTTCAGCAGTACGGCTTTCCGCGACGCACAACGCCTCTCTTTTAGCACCTGACACTGTAGTTTTATGAACATCTCTGTAACGCTCCGCGATTACTAAGCGAACCAGTGCTGGAACGCGCCGCTCTTTTCTATATCTTCTCAATTTCCTCTATGAATTGTACTTGGTAAGGCTTCCAGAGTGACGGGCAAAACTCAAGTGTTGGTCAAACAATGATTCTGAGAGCCACTTCTTTCAGGATGTGTCATATTTCCTTACGATCTTTCGAATGAATCTCAACCTTGCATCTGATTTTCCTGCAAAAAGTTTTATGTTGTCGAGTCTGTTTTAAGTCGTTCCGGGCGAATACTCCTTTATATTTTATGTTTGTTACTGTTTTCTGCGATTTATTACCAATATTTCAGTTTAGCAGTAAAGTGTATACATTGTGTGTAAAAAATGTCAGATATTCCTGCAGGAGGTAGTGTTGGTCAAAAGTAGAAGAAAAGCCTATAATTATATGTTCGGAAAAGAACACCCGTTGAAATATGCAGAGTTTTACTTGTGAATATTGCTGTGTAGTATTATTTGTTGTAGGCTGTCTTACTGTTCGGAAGAGATAATACAGGAAATTACTACAATACGACGGTGTGGGAAGATGCAAATCCTCGAACACTCGTGGAGGCGAGGTATCACATCGCTTTAGTACGGTCAGGAATCGTCGATGACAGACTCAAATGGCCATACAGTTAGCCAAAAGAATTAACAGGTGCCGTGTATAACAGATTTCTGCGAGATGAATTACCAGCGATCTCTGTTGACAGCTGCTAAAATTGTTGTTTATTAAAACACAATCACCGAGCGAGGTGGCGCAGTGGTTACCACACTGGACTCGCATTCGGGAGGACGACGGTTCAATCCCGCGTCCGGCCATCCTGATTTAGGTTTTCCGTGATTTCCCTAAATCGCCCCAGGCAAATGCCGGGATGGTTCCTTTGAAAGGGCACGGTTGGCTTCCTTCCCCGTCCTTCCCTAATCCGATGAGACCGATGACCTCGCAGTTTGGTCTCTTCCCCCCAAACAACCCAACCCAATACACAATCAGTTTCGAGCCTTAAAGTCGCATCATCAGGGACATCGACTTTAAAAAGTCATAGGCATAAACATCGCTCCTAGTCCAAATTTACTACTCAGAGAATATCGCCAATATTATGGCGACCGGAAGGTAAAGAAGATGTGCTCCATTCCTTAAAATTTGCCCGCATCAGTGTGACAACAGGGCAGCTCGGTGCAGGGCAAGGCAAAAGCGGTCCGCACGAACGACAAAGAGAGACCTATGATGCATCTTTAAGCCGCGACATCGGTTCTGTTTTAATAAACAACAATTTTCCAGCTGCCAGCGGAGTTCTTCCTAACATCAACATGTGTAAGTTTCCGGTCATACCATTATAGGAGCTTTTCTTCTAGTTGTGACCAATACTCCTCATGAAGGAATCCGTGACACTTTTTTAAACACAGAGTAATTATGTTGAGGATCAACTGCCAGTCCCAGCGCCAACTTCGACCCTCTGTTCGTCTCGCTGCTTACAGCTACAATTTTGTGGCGTAGGTGCTTACCTATACACACCATCATCGTCAGCGAATAGTCTCACGGAGCTTTTATGTTATTCACCAAATCATTTATAGGTCTGTGGTGAACCGTAACGGTCACATAACGCTCTTCTGGGGCACTTCTGAAGTTACTTCCACACCTGGAGGTTAAGAAAGGCGCGTCTTCCTGTTGCAGGCACTGTCTTTGGTAGCTTTCAAGATTCATTGATTACATATCAACTGTTTACAATCTCATTCCTGTTCAGTTATCATTCTCTTTCTGTACGGTCTGTCTTTTAAATTTTTTACGCGCCAGGAGGCCGTTTTAGTCACTGTTTCTTAGACAGGACTCGCATGAGCCGATCTTCCTCAATCCCATCGGGACATAGATTTCCAAATGGTTTACGGCACGCGTACATAAAAATTCAGTGTTGGTCCTCAAGTACTGCCATACAGATTGCACAAAAATGTTTTCCAAGATCGTTCTGTTTGACCTTTTCACGGCAAATACTGCACTTCCTTAGGCTATTACAAACAAATAATTATAGCTGAATTCATTTTGCTGCAAACAAACTTGCCGTACGTGGCAGTTTATGAGAATTCTAACGTATCTGGTTTGGAAAAGGCTCGTTAACAGTATAGCAAATAAATATACATACCTGAATATTTCTGGTATCTCAACTGCAGATTTTTCAACACTCATTTAACTGTAGGACTCTGTATCTCAGAATGAACAAAAATGGACTTGTACTACTATTCAAATAAGCCCTTCATTTAAGACCTCTCTCTAACAGAGCAGTTTGCTGAACATTAAACTGAACATCAGTTAAATTTTCTATACTTTTGGCAAACGGGAAGACATTATCGAAGGGTTTTATGGACGAACATTTCGAGTGAGGATACATACTACTAAGATTTTTTATCTTACGGTCATTTAATTGAATGATTAGCTGACCGCATTCACAGATTGTAAAATTTAAAATTATCATTTGATCGTTAAAACTAGAAGCGCTTAACAGATTACTGGCACCAAGATAAGCCTTGAAAGCCAAAATATTTAACCGGTCGTTTTCCTTATAGCAACGCCTACCTTCATCAGCTATAATTGTTTTTGCACATTTGATAATTGCTGCACTTGGATATTGACACTTTTTGATTTTAAGATTGATATGGACACAAATAGGAACAAATTTCTCGGAATTACATTTTTTATTGAATAAAATATTTAAGGAAACTTTCATGTTTCTGTATTTCAGATTATATAACGAAGTCAACGCCGTTTTGACCACCCAACAAGACAGATACTTATAAAATTTCTTCCATTCCATCTTCTCGACTGATACAGTAACAAGGGTAAGGCTTTGAGACAAGAATACAGTCGCTAAGCGTACGTTTTTTTGATGTTGTTAGCCTCCTCAATGATCAGCTGACTAGCAAAAATCAATCACTTTTTCATATAATGATGTACCTTTTTAAAGAAGTTTAGTCTTGTTGCTGTTGGGATGATATTGTATTTGGGGTGCATATATGTGCCCAAAGGCAAAGGACTAGCTCGCAGACTTAACGAGGTCACTGCGAACAATGGACCTCAGAACTTGCGGCCTTTAGTGAATGTCGCATCGATAAGCTCTTTTGATTTGTTTCCTTAGACTTACGGATTAGTGTGTGGAAAGACGGCTGTCTGGTTTTGGCAAGCTGTTAAATGTTAGACTTATGTCTGTGTCTGATTCCTGCATAAATTCTTACGAATTGCACAGTAATGAACAAATAATAAGAGAAAACAGGAAAAAGAAAATATAATCTCACGAAGAGACTATATATTCATTTATTCTCCAGTGTATTGTCGGATACACTTATTAGTAGAAATCGGAAAACAGGGTTTTAGTGGCGCAAAAATCAGTGTCGAGATACGTGTGGACGAAATAGAAAGCGAAACAAAAAAATAGCAAAAAAGGCTGAAATGTTCCTCACAAAAGAAAATTAAGGTATGTTTTCAAAAACTAAATAGCCCTATCACAGCTAAGGTGAGCAACACTGTAATCAGTACTAGTGATGCTGAACTGCAGTTCAAAAGGATTCAGTTCGAAGGCCGCACTGTCCAGAATTGGTATTCCAATCACGCAAAATGGCAACGAGCATTGACACAACCATCCCACCGATGCACCAGGTTGAAGATATCCACTTGGTAAAACACAGAGACCTGTTGCGTGAAGAAATTCGAAACTGCCTGCTGCATATTCTCGTCCGACAAGAATCGTTGACCCTTCCGATCCGGCGTATCGATAAGCGCCGGCACGAAGACGAAGATCGCAAGAGCAAAGAAGGTGGTGAGACGACACCAGCCAATAGCCCGCTGACAAGGACCGCGCAACGACAGGAGCGCCCTCTAGCCGAAGAGAATATAAGCGTCGAAACTGCCAGCCTCATCCAGGCAGTATTCGGACTGGATTAGGAGATCACTACGACAGCAGTGACGTGTGATCCATATCAACTGCTTACGTGGACCCTGTCTACAGTAAAGGATTTTGACTGTGATTACGTAGGCTTACAATACAGGATTCCACATCGTGCTAAGAGGAAACCCATTGTCTCTGTTGATTAAATTATCCTCCTCTTTATAGACACTGTTCCGAAAACAGGAAATGTTGGCAACTACCACAGTTTCATCAAATTACATACTGTGTCCCTCATTTAAGCAGTGTTCTCATTACTGTCGATTTTTCCTGCTGTTGTAGACTCGTATGACGGCGATGTCCTGGGACCTCTGCTGTTCCTGGTCTATATAAATTACCTGGGTGACAATCTGAGCAGTTCTCTTAGGTTGTTCGCAGATGATGCTGTAATTTACCGTCTAGTAAGGTCATCCGAAGACCAGTATCAGTTGCAAAGCGATTTACAAAAGATTGCTGTATGGTGTGGCAGGTGGCAGTTGACGCTAAATAACGAAAAGTGTGAGGTGATCCACACGAGTTCCAAAAGAAATCCGTTGGAATTCGATTACTTTATAAATAGTACAATTCTCAAGGCTGTCAATTCAACTAAGTACCTGGGTGTAAAAATTACGAACAACTTCAGTTGGAGAGACCGCATAGACAATATTGTAGGACACTTAGAAGATGCAACAAGTCCACTAAAGAGACAGCTTACACTACACTCGTTCGTCCTCTGTTAGAATATTGCTGCGCGCTGTAGGATCCTTACCAGGTGGGATTGACGGAGGACATCGAAAGGGTGCAAAAAAGGGCAGCTCGTTTTGTATTATCGCGTTATAGGGGAGAGAGTGTGGCAGATATGATACACGAGTTGGGATGGAAGTCATTAAAGCAAAGACGTTTTTCGTCGCGTCGAGCTCTGTTTATGAAATTTTAGTCACCAACTTTCCTATCCGAATGTGAAAATATTTTGTTGAGTTCAACCTACATAAGTAGGAATGATCATCAAAATAAAATAAGAGAAATCAGAGCTCGAACAGAAAGGTTTAGGTGTTCGTTTTTCCCGCGCGATGTTCGGGAGTGGAATGGTAGAGAGATAGTATGATTGTGGTTCGATGAACCCTCTACCAAGCACTTAAATGTGAATTGCAGAGTAGTCATGTAGATGTAGATGTAGATGCAGACGTTCCACACACCTGTCATGCACTGTGCGAATCGAACGGCCAATGTAAGATTTCCCACATTGACACGGAATTTTGTACACCCCTGGTAGTGCCCTAATCTTAGAAGGTGGACGGAACACACTCTTAATGTTAAATTTTAAAATTGAACGTTCTTCGGTGCGGCCCTGAGTGCGATACATTGTTGCCAGCAGTGTTCCACTAAGGGCGGCGCCACCTCCCTGTCTTGGAGGGTAGCAACCGTGATGGGCAGCGCATGTGCCGTGTACTGAACGGTGGCCTATATAGGACGTCGATTTGCAGCCTGGCGTCAGTTCTCAGCGGGACTCATCAGAAAAAGCAGTATTTTCCTGAAGATGGTGACCAGTTCGATCGCCGAAACATCGAGTCGAGTTGATTTTAGGATCCGGCAGCAAACCTGAAGAGACTTTTAAAGGATTTTGACTGTTTGCATGTCGTCCATCGCTTGCGACACCGTTGTAAATTGAAAGTTCAGTATTGTCAGTCTTCTTATTTGTAATAAAAAATATTGATGTGATTTGCTTGAATTGTTGTATAGTATTCCGTGAACGCAGCATCCTTTAGGTACCCTATACGAGACTAGTGGGCAGGACCCCACAACTTCAACGCCTTTTTTAAGAGACCGAAGGCGCGATAATCGCATGGAGTGAGATCAGGAGTCCAAGGTGGGTGCACGAGTGTCTCCATTTGAGTTGTCGTACCTCTGCGTTATGACATTTACGATATGGGAATGTGCGTTGTCATGAAGCAGCAGCATCCCTGTTCGCAGTTTTACCGTAAGTTTCGCCGTAACTGCACACCGTAATTTTTCGAGCGTAGCGCAGTACTGTTTCACAGAGAAGAGACAGGAAATTTCTTGAAATCAATACGCAGTGGGCCCCAGCAATGAAACAACAGGATGAGCATCACCTTTCCAGCTGATTGCTGGCTCGTCAATTTCTTGGGACGAGAGTTTTCGACAGACAGGCTGCCCTATGCACATCCTTCATTCTCCGATAAATCTCTTCCTGTGTTTGTCTTTCGGAAGCCAAGAAAGAATAAAAGCACGTTGTTCCTGTTTGGACGCATTTGGTAATAACGTCGCTGTATTTCACTTTTCCGCATTTACTGCACGCTCTTCGGAACGACACTAATGCCGCACTAACCTTGCCTGTAAGCCGGTGTTTATATACCTGCATTGTAGTCGCACTACGTTGCACACACGCTGCAGCACGCCCTAAAATGGAAACCTTTTCATCGCCTCTTATAACTGAGTAAGGCATCAGAGATCTATCAGTTCCTGTCCAGTTATACACAGAGTTAGCGAGTGAATTATATCGGGTCTTGAGCAAATTTTGCTGTAGATCCCTCGAGAAGAGATGAGTTCCCAGTTATTGTCAAAGAGCAATGTTGACACCCATCTGTGAAAAAGTAAGAGTACCTCATCCACAGAACTACCGTTCTATATCACTCACTTTTACTTGTAACAAAAAGCACTCCGTCTTCAGGCCACAAACGGTCTATCGGGACCATCCGACCGTGTCATCCTCATTGAGGTTGCGGATAGGAGGGGCGTGTGGTCAGCACACCGCTCTCCCCGTCGTTATGATGGTTTGCTTTGACCGGAGCCGCTACTATTCGGTCGAGTAGCTCCTCAGTTGGCTACACGAGGCTGAGTGCGCCCCGAATAATGGCAACAGCGCATAGCGGCCTGGATGGTCACCCATCCAAGTGCCGGCCACGCCCGACAGGGCTTAACTTCGGTGATCTCACGGGAACCGGTGTATCCACTGCGGCAAGGCCTTTGCATTTACTTGAAACAGAATACTAGTATATATTCAGATATCAGAGGTTATGAACAACCTGAAACAAAATAATCTTATTCGTGGATATCAGCACTGATGTGCGCTCACCATCCTCAGTGCCACGAATAGAGAGAACCAATCTGGTTTGGTGATCCCAGAGATTCGAAAAGATTTCGATTCAACACTATACGGAGGCCGTTTAAAGAAAATACGTTTCTATGGGATATCTAACCAGTATTGCGAATTGTTTGAAATTTCCGACAGGCAGGATACAGCACCTGTTCTTGCATGGAATGTCTTCTACTGGCACTGAAATAACGTTAGGTGTTCCTGAAGGTCGTGAAACAGGGTCGTTGCTATTCATCTTACACATTAATAACTTAGCAACACTATTATTTGAAATCTCAGGCTTTTCGAAGTTGAAGTAACTGTCTGGGGGAAAATGTAATGTGGTGCAAAATTGCAGCAGTATCGAGCCAGATCTCGAGAAGATATTAGCCTAGTGTAAAGACTGAAATCTAGCTCTTAATGCAGAGAAACGCAAATTTGTGCACCTTATAAGTGATACTACTTTATTACATTGTTAATTACTGACAACTAGTCAGAAACAATGGGTAGAAATACAGTATGAAAGTGGAACGACCACATACGGTCAATTGTAGGTAAAGCAAATGACAGGCTTCAATTCATTAACAGGATCCTGGGAAACTACATTTTCTCTACAAAAGAGACTGTAATCAAAACACTTATATGGCTCATACCTGCTCAAATTTACAGGATACGTATCAGGTATGATTAACAGAAGAGAATGGTTACAGGCTTGTCTGAATGGCGACGGAATGTAACAGAAATGTTGAAACACTCTTAACTGGCATACACTGGAAGAAAGACGGTTTACATCTCGCGAGAAACTGGTTAGCAAACGTCAGGAATCTTCTTTCAGCGCAGAAACTGCGAATGGTCTTCAGCCCGTCGACAACGAGCCCATTAGAGAAGGAGCAGTTGTATTTTCTGCACTCTCCGTTACCATAAAAGAAAAACAGGGGTAAGTGCGAGTGTGACTCACTCACCGAGGGTTCGGTACAAACTAATTATGTATACTGGATAGTTCATCCACCCCAGGAATCGAGGATTACGACGACTCTGCCTGTTATCGATATCGAAAGTGGCAAGCATCAAAATATGTGACATAAATGGCGGTATCTTGTGACTGCAAGGGTAGAAGCTTAAATGTCTTACACCACCAATAGATCATAGACTTTAGTATGTGACATAAATTTCAACTTGATACGTGTACCCGTTACTGGAAAAAAAAAAACA